>NT_176698.1:613613-620145 GCF_000188095.3 Bombus impatiens | reverse complement strand
CGCCAGCGACGCGATCTCGATACGCGGGACGAAAGCAGACGGATGAAAGGCGCGAAAATACGGCGATAAAAAGGATGTCGATGTCGACGAGAGAACGAGGGATGGTTAAGCAGGAAATTAGATGCAAAATGGCCGGGGTATAAATGTAGGAAAAAGATGTTTCCTGGTACGATGGTTCCGAGGCGCCGGCAGAAGTGCACGACGAGCGGCTGACATGCAAGATCCCTATATACGCCTATCGACACGAATATGCTAATGTTTTCGTGGCGCGTTAGTTATGCTAATTCCACTATGATTCACCAGGGCAAACATATGCTGCCTTGCATTTTATACCGACCACCTGCGGAGCTCTAATTGTCGATGAATTATTAATTTACTGGCGAGTTACTTCTTGTTCGCTCTTTTATGCTTTCACTTTTTAAACGTACTTAATGTCCGTTTCACGGGTCACGTGAAACCCCGTATGTACCTTCAACAACGAATGACAACGGTACACCCTGTACTATTATTATGTTCGTTCGCCTTTTGTGTCCATTACCAAAAAAAAAATACCATTTTTTTTCTTTACATTTCTACCGTATTATTATAACAAGGAACCTTCGAACGCTTACCATTTTACGTCGCGTTATGCAACGTTAAAGGGATACGATATTATACCTCGTAGGTATTGGCACCTACACGGAATAACGTGACTCTTGAATGGGTATTATTGTGAAATTATTAAAATATCGTTTGAAATGTCGGATCGAGATAGATATGGATTGTGAAATCTTAAGTTAAGCAAAGAATCCATATATTCGATATTGTAATAAAAATCTTATGCAATAACGAGATTAGATATTTTCTCGTTTATGTCCATTGCGTTTCCCGATCATTGTTTCAACCAATCGTGACATCTGGTCTATCGATTCTTCCATCTACGTTCAGATTTTGCTGCAAATTTTCTCTGAATTTTCTAATACATGCAAAATCATTTCGACGAAGTTTCGATCGAAGAATCATTAGGGACAACGTGCAATTTTTAACTTATCATTTCCCTATCGAAGCTTTTACGAATACCTTCCAACAATTCTTACATCGATAAGTAGATAGATAAATGCAAAATTCTTGATAATAATCGACTAATCGTTTCCTCGATAACTTGGACCAATTACCACGTCCTACGTAGAGTCAGAATACGTCCTAATACGTACGAACAGAGGCGTACTCAGCGTACACGTATTGTCAGTACGCTTCGGATAAAGGCGGATGTACGCTCGTCCTGTTAGCAACTCTACCGCGTAAATCTCCCCGGTGTACATCCTCGACTAGACACCCTCTTGGTTGGCCTTTCTCCGCGACAATGCTAATTAACAATTGGCAATTGGCGAGCGGTGCAGAGCGAAACCGTAAAACGGTACGTTGGCGCGACTTAACAAGGCGTGAAGGGTGATTTAGCGCAGGATGACGTCACGAGATGTACCGAGAATATTCGAGGTTCTCGAGGAACCGACATGGTCGTCGAACAACGAACACACGATCAGAGACAGCCGTCCCACGTATAGCAGCAAGCTACCAGCTTTGGCGAGAAGGGCGGAAAGAGAGACAGATCCCCGCAGGCTCGTAAACTGGCGCAATGGCCCTGAGGAAGGGGGAGGTTTTCGCCGGGGCCAAAAAGCGGACGGAGGTCGTCAATGTTGATGATGCGTGGATCACGATGTACTGACGGCTCCATCATAGCTCGCAGTTCTGCCCACCCCTACGCGTCGATCGGCCTCCTCTTCGCCATTCTATGGGAAGATATACCACCTCGGCGAAGCCTATTCCATTTGCTTTATTGAAATAACTCGGAGCGCCTCGTCGACACGTCGCGGATAGAAAGGGGAGGTTTCGATCCGCTTCGAACGAGTTTCGACCATCTACTTTCGGGGATTGTCTCCTGCTACCGAAAATATCCCCCGCGAATATTCGCGTCGAAGGAACTTTCTGATGGAATTCCGAACGATGTCCGGATCGATGAACACGATTCTGTCAACGTGTTAATTCTGCCACTGTTCTCGATCGTGTCGTTCGTTTCAATTCTGCTCTCATTTTGAGAGATAGAAATAACATGGAATGTAACGCGTAGCAGAAAGTTGAAACGAGAAATTATTAAGAACGTAACTGTAACAATCGTTTCATATTTATCTCGAAGATATCTTTATGTAAGATATCTTCTAATATTAAAAAAATACGATTAGACGCGAAATAATAGGAAGAACGCGGCAGAGTCAAGAGCCGAACAAAACGATAATGAGTAAGTGTCGCGAGTAAATACGACGGTATGGAAAAATGTAGATAAAGTAGCAGCGTGGGGAACAACAGAGTCGCACAAGCTTTCGCAATTTCGTTTTACGACTACGCTCTTCGAAAACGCAAAATTCGATAACGTAAATCGAGCGCAGACGGAATTACAAATGAAATGTTCGTTTGACGCAACATTGGCCTTTAATGGTTTAACGCGAGACACGCAATTTGTCCGATCCATCGTAAACTTGTCGCAGGACACCCACGGAGACGAACAAGCTCCGAGGTAGAGACATCTTTACTCGCTCAACGTTGATAACTCTATCGAGAAATAAAAAAACGCACTGTTGTTCTATGCCTGCGAGAGCGTGTGCCTGTCGGTTTTTCTCGACGAAACCAGGTGACACATAGGCGACCAGCGACTGTGAGAGGCTTGTACCCGTACATCCATGTGCGTTCGTTCCCCCCTTACTTAGTGTCGGGCTATTTACGGGCTGACGATGAGAACGAGTTTCACCGCATTACGATCAACCTGGACGTAATTATAATTAACCTTGAACGCGGCTCGAGTATCGGCGAGCTTCCGTGGTCTAGGAAGTACAGCTGCCGTCTCGTTGCATATATACATGCAAAAAGTCGTTAACATCCAGCAGCAGCACCACCACCATCACCACCACCAAGACCGGAAATGTCGTGGAGCGCGTGTTAGCCCGGAATCGTTGCAGTCGCAGGAAAAAAGAACTAGTCGTGTAAACAAACTGCAATAAGTTCGTGACGTGGTAACGCTGCCATCGTGGTAATGATATTTGTACGACTCATTGTCGAGCTGTTCGTCGCTCGAAATACGCTATATGTTATAGAAACGGCGGTTTATCGAAGATTACTCGCCGTGTAAATATACCTTACACTCCAAACTCTCTGCATCGTCTGTATAAATACGCGCAGCCATTCGTTTCTTTAATTCCGTTATTTGTATTATAAACGACTAATACTTTACAGTTGGTTCGCGAGATATCGACGGATCGAGAAATTTGCAAATATAAATTAAAATAAGGTATTCCTTTAGGTTTGTGAAAACGAGGCTGGAACGAAAAAAATAAAAAAAAAAAAAAAGAAGAAAAGAACAGAAGATGCTCAGAGCCGTTAGAAACGCATAGAGGATGTAATCGATGGCTTCTAGTCTCGAGGGTTTCTCGTCGACCGAGCCATATCCGACTGCCGTCACGTATTGACGCCTCCACTTTATTCAATTGCTCATCCAACGCAAGGCCCCCGATACTCTAGCCCAGGGTACAAACACGTTTTTTCGCTTTGTTCATTTCCGGGGTGAACGCGCGGCATCCTTTGCAGGTTCCGGCGTTGTTTCGAGTCGAGACGCGTCGATCGTTTCGACGTCGGCGATCTCGTTTGGTCTTTGACCACTGCACGAGGGTGAAAATGCCTAGAAAGAACGGCAGACTGGGAGGATAGAAAACAGGCAGGGAAAAAAAGGAAGAAATCAATCTAACGGAAGGGTAGAGCGTGTTCTGGCAATTTTTCCCTCATCAGGCATCGTTCAAAGATTTTATTGGTAATTAAAAGTCACCGGCCTGTGTGATTGGAATTAATGGTCAAACGGTCGATCCGCCAGGAGGGGAAAACTCAGCTGTAAAATCGCCTACGTCGCTTCGTTCGATCGAGTTGGGACTCTGATGGGACTGGGTTCGATCGCGAGGCGATGAAACGATACTTTATTCGCTTTTTTATTCGTTCGCGCCTTCGCTGATACTTCCGAGAACGTTCGAATCTGGCATCGATTACAGCTAACATAAAAGCGAATTAAAAGGAAAAAGGAACGATGGCTATAAATTCGACCGAAACGAACGTCTTTGTTTGTCGGTGATCGAGCTAGATCCATATAGATACAGAGACCTGCTAATATTTTTATCGATATCGTCGCGAAGGGAAAACTTACGGCCGCCAGGAAAGTAGGGCCTTTTAGGACCCGGTAATGGTTATGGAAGCTTCTTCTTCCGCGTCAGATTTTCCGTGAGCCGGTGAGTGCGCGGCTGCCATAATCGCACAGACGAAAGTATATAACAATTCCAAAGGCATAACCAAAGGAGAAATACGAAGTGACGTAAACACTGCGAGCCTCGGCCCGGAAATGGAGAGAGTAAAGCGGAGACGATATCGAGGAAACTAGGAAGACGCGCGATCGCCGTCGTAAGTGCCGCTCGACGAACGCCCAGGACCATATGGAATTGTTTATGAACCATGCAACTTTATTTTCTTCCACCCACCCATTTTCCCCTTCCGCTCCTTTCGATATTTCCTCTTTGTCATTCCTTCGCTGTGCTATTGGCGCGTGACGGTTGCATCGTACATTAAGTCCGTATCGTGTACTCGCATCTAACGTACTCTTTTCTTCCGTAAAACGACTCGGAGGATACAAGTTTGGAAATATTTCGCGAAATAAAACGGGACATACGAGGAACTTTGACACTGCCACGGACGAAAGAATAAGAATTCTGCGAATTCCGCGTTTTGTATAAAACTCGAAGATTAATATTCCCATTCTCCTGGCTAAGACGTAACACGAGAAACTCACTCGAAAAGTTCATTTCCATCCTGTCCTGTCTCTCAGACCGAAGAAAGAGAGTTCCTTTTGAAGTATACACGAAATATACTTTTCCTTATCTCTATTACAATTCGTTATTTGGTAAACAGGTTCGGTATGCCACGTTAAAAAAGAAAGCAATTGAAAAACGAACGAAACTAAAGATCTTCCCAGCAGTATCGCGAATTAACGTATCGAAATGCGTCAGAATTTACGAACCATCGGCTCGCTTACGTCGCAGGAATAAATAAATAGCAGAGTTTACATACAAGATACGATATAGCAAAAAACGAGAGTAGTAAACCGAAGTTAAGAAATATTAAACAGACACGGGATATCAAGTTCCGACAGAACGATGTCCGTAACGATATTGAAAAATGAACGGTAACAAGTTAACGAGCCGCGTTGACGTAATCGCGTTTCAAAGAAATTTCCATTGAGCTAAGGGGCGGAGGGACGCCAAGAAACGAGAAAAGTAGATAACTTACTTTTCTCGTCAAATTCATTCTTGTCAGGGTAAAGTGAGTTCGACTCGTGGCAGGGCGAAGGGTATATGCACGTATAATATTGATGGACAGTGACTAGGCCGTTATCGAGGCCGAGGGTAGTTTATCATCCGGGAACGAGCGCATTATGGCTCGATTAATCTTCGATATTTATATTAGGGCTTCATTAAATAAAATATTCCAACGGGTCGGTGGTCGCAGGATGCGTCGATCGAGCTTGCTCTTTCGGAAAAACTCGGTCGTTAAGCAACGCGGGAAGAGGGTGAAACTTTTCATTACCCTCGGTCGCGAACTTCTTTCACGGCTCTTCCTTTTATCGAATTCGCCTTACAACCTCTTGCGACAAACTTTTCCTTACCCTTTTTATTTTGTTCCTTTTATAGGTCTGTAGCTGGACGTTATACGTCACTTTTATCTTTCGTCCAGGAAGCAATCCGTAGCTCGCGCAATTTTAAAGCATATTCGATGTAATCTCTCGTTGGAAGAAAATAGAATCTTCTCGAACGGAGGAAAATAAAGCCTCGCATGTCCGGCATTCGGAAGTTTACGTACAATGACTTATGAATACATTTGAATGCCCGGTACACGAAACTTTTACGTATATATTTTATATGTAAAACATTCTCAATTTCACTATCGTTTTACTACTATCGCGACTATATCGGTAATATTCGCAAGCAATCTAAAATTCTATACAAAGGTTACAGGATATTTATCGCGAAGATATATTTAGTACGAAATTAGTATACAGCCTGAGTAAACAGGATAATAAGCGTCAGAAATGAATATTCAGATTTATTAACATAACGCGTGATTAATTGTTTGGATACTTTGCGAAACTCGATACTTGCAGTAAATATGTCGTAGCTTTACGGTACATTTTCGCATTTGTTTCAAACTTTGCCAACGGAATCACGATTGTCGGACCTCGTTACAGTGCTAATGGAATTCGACAACATTTCTCATAACATACGCAATGTTATTCGTAAAAGGTTTCTACGAGTGCCCGAACACACGAGACATCGTAGTCGCGGAATACGAGAGATTCGCAAAACGAACGGCACGATAAGCGTTATCGATACACTACGCGTACATGAAAAGTTAGAGAGAGGAGCATCGATAGTCGCTACGTCCCAATTTCCCGACGACGTCGTCGTCGTCT
>NT_176698.1:601661-613129 GCF_000188095.3 Bombus impatiens | reverse complement strand
TTTCCCGACGACGTCGTCGTCGTCTACTTTTTCGAAAAACCTTCTCCCGTCCGACTAGAGACTCGAACCCGAATATATATCCCATTGATATGCAAACTAAGTCCCGGATCGTAAAATTCGCGTAATATCGCGAAGACTTTGCGATCCGACCTCCCTGTTCTCCCCCGGTCGCCGAAACTATCTCGTTGGAAAGCGCCTTCCAAGTTACCGGCGGATCGTACGACGCGATTTTATCCCGCGTTATCCTGAATGATACGCCAGTTTAAACTTTAATTTAGCCATAATCACGGTATAAAGCTAAAATACAAACGCCGCTACGTCTGGAACGTCGTTGCACGCGTTCCTTACCTATACATCGATTCGGTGCTTCACCAATCGTATTTCGCGCGTCTGCGTCTTAATTTGCAGCTGGTGGCAGCTAGAAATCCATAACGAGATCTGTGTTTACCTTGGCCGCCGTCGTCGCGGCGCATACTCACTGCCGTGGATTTTAAATGGCGAAACGAGTCATCGCGTATCTCCTGCGGCGATCGCTCTTAAAACGATCGCGTCGCGAGTAATGTAAAGATAACTCGCGATAGCGGCCACCTATAATAAAATCGTTCCACCGTCTTCCGCGATTTTTATCGTTTTATTCGCCATTCGGCAAAGTGCTCGCCCGGGTTTCGTTAAATATCTAGAAATAAAATTTACTCGCTGTTCGTCGAGGTTTAGATACGAAATAAAGCAGGAGACAGTCGAGAATTACGAGAAAGATCGCTAATTAATAACGTTTAACGTTACGTTCAAAGATTTGGCGCGATAGTATTTTTGCAGGGATGGTATCCGACGAAAGACCATCCCGGCTAACCCAGACCGTTTTTTTCCCCGTAAAGGAGGATTCGCCTTTGCGCAAAATTCTCACCATTTCTATGCAAATGCGCGAGCACGCAACACGATATCGGGCGGTGTTACTACCTGCGATGCCAGAGAACTCGGGTCGACCCACGGTCGAAAAATCACGGCCGCAATTGCGCAACCTCTGACCGTGGAAAGAGTTATCCTGCTTACGAGTTACCACCACCGTATCAGCACCACGGTGGCGATCGAGGTGGTTCGGGGTACGGTTCGTGGCATTGTGTGTTTCCATCCTACGAATTTATACGCGGTTGTGCCGAGAACTAAATGCAGGAAGGAACAAAGAGAGGAGAGGCGAGAGGAGAATAAAAGCAAAGAAAAGAAGAAAGAAGAAGAAGAAAAAAAATAAAGGTAAGCGTGCTCCGTTACAACGGCGAGGAGGAGGTGTAGAGGAAACGGTCGAGGAGAATCTGTTTTGCATATCGACGAATTTACGAGCCGGTCGAACCCGTCCTGTCGCTCAACCTTCTTCTTCCACTTCTTCTGTCCGTTTCGCTCGGAGGGAAGTTTCAACCCCCGAATCGTGTTTTATGATATCGACGAAAAGTCGTCTCTCTCCGTTGTACTTTCTTCTCTGTTCTCCAAACGGCCAATCGGCGCCCTCGATGCAATACCATCCCTCTTCCCTTGGTCTGCTTTTACGAACAGAGACAGTCTCTCCACCTTTCCCCATTTCGTATCGACGAATTTATTGCCGGCACCGCTCGGTCCATTGTAACGAAGATTGTTTATGATATTGACTCTTCCTTTTATGTTAATCCCGTGTCCGAATGGTTCTGCTTGGCGTACTTCACACACGACGCTCTAGCTTACACGCGTAACCAAAACGAAACGCTCGTCGTGTATGTGTTGCGTATACGCGTGTGGAACAATGCACGCGTCTCCATACGGACTGCATGTAAATTCGTGTGCGAACTTGTACGCGTCACGGAGGGTTCGCTGGGGACCAACAACTATGTATCGACGAATTTACGAGGAAACGGACGGTTCCCTGAAACTCACGATGCTCGCTCGTCGCGTTATGTCGTCGCTATGCTAATTGGTGCAATTAGCATAGTAAGTATCGGTAAACGAATACGGGCCATCGCGACGCTGTGACGTACGATATCGACGAGGGGTAGAACGACGATATTTGTCGTGACATCGACCGCAATTAGACCCCGGTACGACTGACAAAAACCATTCTTTTCTTCGACTCTTTGTCGCGTTGCTGACTAACGACGTGCACGATGTAATCCTCTCGTTTGAAAAGGGACAAGTAGAACGAACACCATCGTTCCGTTTGTCACGTGCGTAACTTTACGAACGTCACGCGAGACACTCGTAACGGTGTATTTTAACGAGGAAGAAAACTAAATAAAAAAAGAAGCAAACAGACATCTGGCGAACGTCATGAGAAGATAGAAACGTTTCGCCATTGTAATCCCTGGCCTGTAAAGTCGCTCGTAATTTCGCAACAAGCGAGACACCGTATTTCCAGAGAAGTTGTTCGCTGCCTTTGTTCGAAGACACTCAGGAACAGCGTCGAGTCTCATCGGGATTTTCGTGTGGCCGACATTAGGCAAACTCCACCTACCCCTGATTTACTTAATCGACGGGGATAATTAGCATGGCAACTGGCGCGATAGCACGTCACATTCAGTCGCGAACGATATTCCTCGTCCCTCGATTTTCCCTGGTGGGCGCGTTACACCGAAATCAGGCATTCGTATGTAAACTTTCGACGATCTTCCCGCTCCACGAGCTCGGTCTCGATTTTGTCGATGGTCCGGCGAGCATCGAGGTATCCTCTCGATGGCTGAGAAACGCGTCCACCGAGGGACTTTCCGAGCGGTTTACGAGATATACAGTCGCTCGAACCGCAGTACGAGGCCAACGTAGATTGCATCATGGAATATAGATGGGAGAATAACTTCTCTCTTAAAGGGAGACTGAGAGAGGTCGGAGCAGGGGTTCGCGACGATTCGATACGGAACGTTTTCGGGCCACGAGCGCGTTTAGTTAAGTCATTCGCAGGGATTATGAATCCGACACGGCTCGTGATCCTGACGAGCTTTTTCCTCCGTGGAAAACAAGGGCCGAATGTTGCACGATGACTGGTGAAATCTCGACGGACGAATATCCATTAAAACGATCGAACGATATCTATCCGACTACGTTGCGTTACAAAGTGTAAGTTTAACAAGCTCCGTAGGAAGGGAAAATTTGCCAGACGTTCTCGAGAATTTCATAAAAATAACGAAGGTAAACACGAAGGGAGATTACGCTTGGCTACCGTTACAAGGGAAGTGCTGCTAAATTTTACATGACCACCTTCGTTCAACTTCCAACCACGTCGCAACACCCTGCCCTCCCACCGGTTCGTGTTACATCCAGGTTTTTTCCTAGACTACGCGATATACAGATTGGTTAATTATCCTTGGCTCCCGACGCGCGTGTCGGTGTGTACGCGCGCATCACTCGAAATTACGAATTAAAATTTCACCGTTTACACCGGCGCGAGAGTCGGAGGCTTTTACGAAAAGTGCGTGGACGTTGTGAAATTCCATTTCTCGTGACGGGGAAACACTCGTCATGGAGCTCGTTACCGTTTTACAACGTGCCGTGGAACAGGCGTCGCGTATCGAAAAAAAATGAAACTCGAATGGTCGTAATTTTCGGTGCTACGCTATGCGCTAATGCGTTTCGGGGATGCGCGATCCGCTTGGCCGCGAGGCTGGAATAAATCGCGCGAGATATACACGGGGACACCGGCTGCCGGCCGTCAATAAACAACAAAGTGTAACTGAAAAATAAAATCTGTGTAAAACGCGCGGATATGGCAAGCGCTGTATCCGCGTGATGCCTTGATGGACGGCGGCGAGAGCTGCGCCGATCGAGGACCGGCGCTCCGATTACATGGGGGGACACTTAACAGCGAAGTACCGGTCGAAACAGCGGTCGTTTCATTGCGAAATGCGGTACACCGGTATGCGGCTGCATGCGCGTTACATTGACTGATTGAGTGGCATTGAATTGAATCGAGGGTGGACGTAGGAAGGGAAACTGGCAAATGCCTGCCCGTTGCAGCGTTGCATCGACCTACGGCTACTATCGAATCCCCTGAACCTCGTGTAATACCCGTTCTCTGTCTCTCTCTTTCTTGCCCTGTGTGGGTTTACATGTGTATAAAGCGTACCGTGCGCTCTTTCTTTTTTCGCGCGAATTCGTGTAAGCCCGGGCCGACCGGTACATGGGGTCGGAACGCAATTACACCTGAGTAATTGCGGAAGCGAAAGAGAAAAAGCGGTAGGCTGTAGGAGAAAGGAAGAGAGAGAACGAGTTCGCGGTTACAACACGGCTGCTCTCCTGTGCTTCTAGTTGACGCGTTATCCACGAGCTTCCCGCCGCAGGGGTGAGACGGAGCCGCTTTCCGCGTGTTTGCGTAACGCCGGCTGACGGAAAAATGAAGGGTGAGCCGCTGGTGGAACGCTTTTGTCGGCACGAGGCATTGATCTTTGAGGGAAAGCTCTTTGAGCGAAGGTGTTCGCGGTAGCTTGCGCGTTTGGTCCACTACGGACCACCGTTATGCGATGAACGTAATAGTTTGATGAATTTGAAACGTTGGAAAAAGGAAGGTTAGACGTAGCAAACACGAGCAACTAAACGTATACGCGTAAAGAAATAAAGTAAATGTACGAACAAATAGACGAGCAAATGAATCAGGTACGCGTGCTACCTAGGGTACACGTAGCATCGATGATTTACGTACGATTACGAAACGATTCTTCTAATCTAATTTCTTTTTATGAACGAACAAATCGATATCCTTTGCGTTGGAATCGGCCGGTTTATCACCAACGAAACGAGTCGATATTTCAAATGATTACGGGCTTGGAGGCTTCGTGCGAGCAGTACACAAAGCTGTGGTAATTAATCACAGCGTTCCGGTGAATACCGTCTAAAATTCAGCGAAACAATCGAGGGAAGTTGCGCCCCTGGTATATGCGCAAGTGCCATCCACAGGCGAGTTGGGGCTTGGAGCGCGGCAGCGGCCTTCCAATCCATCTGTAAACTGTCCACTTTGATGGCACGACAATCACACCCTGTTGTAACGAAGCTCCGCGGCGGTATTGTCTCGTTTGCGCGAAATTGTAGTACCTGGCCGTTCGAATGTATCGGGGCGGGTTGCCCGTTGAAAATAAAGATCACTCGGCGTTGATTGCGCCATTGCGAAGTAATCGAGGCACAGGCTGGCGATGGATACCAGCCTTCGGTCGCTACCCCATCTCTCTACGTTGGTACGCGCGTTCCTACGTCGCTATTTTTTCCTCCCTTTTCCTTGCTCTTGTCGTTGTTGTTGTTGTTGTTTCAGTTTTCCATTTACTTTGTTCCACCCCGTTCCATAGCCGAGGAACGAGGAACGTGGGCGTGGGGCAGAGAGCCCCGGTACTTCGATTAACGACGATATGCTACGAAAATTGCATCAACGAGCGACAGACGCGTGGATGGACAGCGTCGCCGCCCCAAAGCGAGGGCGAGAGCCTCCTACTGAAAAAAATAATGAAAAAAGATTTCCGACAGTGCATCCGGGAGTCAATTTTGACGCGCTCTTGTAGGCATTTCCCGTTAATTAGAATAATTTAGGAACGTAATGAAATGCTTCTGCACGCACGATCGACTAATAGGAAAGTAAACGGACGATCCGATTCGAGTCGGACGATATACGTCTCTATTATTTCGTTGGTTGCGGTGCCGGCCATCTCTGCCGGTCGAATTCATTTGATTAAAGAGAGAATTAATACGAATGCCGGTCGGCTTCGAACGAACGAAAATAAACGATATATCGCTCGTTAGCCGAGTACCGAGGCTTCATAATCGTATCGGGTTCCTAATGAACGGAAAAACAGCGTTTGCGCGTTTTAGTTCCGAGCCCCGGCCTCTATTTTAACCAAGTTCCCGATATCACTATAATTTTGTCTACTTGTCGACGGCGCTCGATATTTCGCTAATTCGATTCCGACACAAAAGAGAGCGACGGCGGCGGAATGGTGCGCAGGTGTACACAGCCGCGTACCGCGATAATGCAACGCGCATCGCCGAACACGTGATGGCGGGAAATCGGTAAATCAGAATGATCAATACAGCCGATCAGACGAGGCTAGGATTACGGCGACGCGATTTGTTCGCCAAATTATACCGGCAATCACTGACTGTCCCGCTTAATCGAGTCGTTATGGCTTCCTATATAACGCTGAAAGCCAATAAAATCGCGGCCATTCGTTTCGGGGATATATCGTTCGGACGAAACGGGGGGAAAAAAAGGCTCTTACCGATCGAATGACCGACAGACACGAGAGGGGTATAAAAATATTTTTAATTGCGAGTCCTTGGCCGCGTGGAATCGCATTAAACGCAACTCGCCGACGTGACTAACGCGCTTGTCCGGTTGAAAATCGATCGGACATCGTGCGTAGCCTGGTCAGCGTGATTTTCAAAATGTTCGAATCCACCAAAAACGGTTACAGGAATTTCTTGTGATCGCGTAATATTCCTATAGGTCTTGAGCCGACGCCAGAGCGCAAGGTTTTCCCAACGGGAGCAACAAGTGTCGTATTCCTCTTATTTTTCGCGTCGCATATATAAGAATATATATGTACCTACCTAGAGAAGCTAGTTGAAATTTAGTGGGCAGTAAAACTTTCGGCGTATATCTCGCAAAGTGGCGGCATCCATCTTGGGAATGGCCGGGACGGTACTACGATTGCCACCAGGAGGAAAATGCAAATTGTCGAATATTTATATGCGACGCTGTTCGGGAATGATTTGCATGTCGGGTCGAATTTCTCCACCGTCGTTGCCGTTCTTTATTCCTCGAATACGGAGTGCCATCTAATCGTCGAACCGAGGGAAATCTTTCCACCGTATATTTCCGCTATCTATCATTAAATGGAAATTTCTCCCGACAGAGTGGAATATTTCAAAGAATAGCTCTAATTAGATCATCGTAGGTATCTACTTTGTTTGGTCTTTTACTTTTTTTTTTTCTGCTGCAGCCTTCGATCTTGCGATTACATTATCTCCGTAACGATAAGGTATCAGGCTCTTAATTTCAATACGCTATTTCTAGATCTACCGTTTTTTACTTCGTTGCATCGACGCATCGAGTGTAAGAATAGATCGCGTCATTCGAACTATTTTCTCAGTGCTTCGAAAGTATCGTTCAAAGGCCTCTAGTCGAGCAGATATACAAACCCTGACGTCGTTGTTTTAAACCAAGTAAAGATTATCTAAGGTTCACAGAAGGTCGCGTTAAAGACATTTGAAGATTATAGAGGGTTATATAAAGGTACTTTAAAAGGTTATGAAAGGTCGTAAAGTGTCGTACGAGGGATATTTGTAGGCCAAGAGAGATCGTGACCATGTCACGTCAAAGATACTCAGGGACACGTGATCCAAGCGATACGTGTTTCGTACGATCGAGAAAGCTTACGCGACGCCTACTATTTGTACGTAATATTAATATTATACTCTCGAGAAAACTGTTATTTCGTCTTAGAAAATTTTTATATCAACCACGAGAATTCCTGATTCGAAACTGACTACGAATTTCCAACGAAGTTTATATTGTTTCACGGCGTACAGTAAAAGCACAGAAGCACGATATGACTTAACGCAGGCAACAGTTGCGTTACCCAGCATACCGAGCGAAACCGAAGGGCAACAACGGTAAGCAGCGAAAGCAACGACGCCGATGTTGTATGTACAACAGCCGCAGCTTTCCCATTTTCCGCGACACCATTTCCGCCGCAATATCGCGCGGCCATACACGCCCCATGCATTATGCAACGAATGATATACACACGATATCGCGCATTATGCGAGCGACAGATGTAACAGTCTGTTGCGCTCGTTGGCCGCGACTTACATTTTCACCGAGACGTACGTAGTCTGAGTTCTACCGCGAACCGCCACCAGTCAACCAGGCTTTTTCGTATTTCCTGCCGCTGCTCGTATTCGCTCGCAAGTTTACGAAAGAATCGAGCACGCCAAACAGTCGAGAAAGCTGGAAGAAGTACGATTCGGATTTCAAGCATTTGGTCCAAAAACGCGGAAAGCAGGAGAATTTGCATGGGCTCGCATGACATCGCGTATCGGCTGGTGCAAACAGGTTTGCATATGCAATCGTGCCGTATGTCGCGGTGGCTACATATATACACGCGTTACATATGTATCCATAATATATACAGATTTGTATATATATATACATATATATGTACACACACACTCATATATATATATATATAACGTCAAGAAACACGGGATCAGCTTGTACATAATTATGGTTGGTACACACGCATCGCCTGTCGATGTCTGCACATAATGTATGTACCTACATATGTATAAATATATGGACAGGAATCGACACACACAGATGTGCAGGTGTGTTGTATATGCATAACGATTATATGCCTATTAGAGGAATACAGGGACGTATACATACATACAATATAGACACAGGAAGGAAGAGGAGTGGGATCACGGGGGATAGTACCATTACTGGTATTGATGAGCAACTGACCGGAGGAATTGGTTCAGCATGTGTGATCGATCTAGCTAATCTCCCTTTGCGGCCGGCCAGATGCTAATCTTCGATCGATATCTCGCTGTGATACGATATTGCGTTAGCACGGGCAAAAAATCTGGAACTGCTGCAAACTGTTAGATACCATATCTGGCAAGCTACTCGATCCGGCTAACTTCGTGCTCGATGGGGTATCGATCGATCTACGATGGCTTCCGCGATGCTGGAAACACTTTGAATCTACTCACGGCCGACAACTTTGACCCTATTCGCCGAGGCTATTAATGGCATTCGGGAAACAATTTTACCGAGCGGTAGATGACGACGTGCTTCGGGTCTCGTTTCAAAGAGACGGTCGCCTATCCATAAAGCGTTTGTTGTTGCCTTTATACTACCTCTCGATACAATCGTAATGCGTTCCACCGTAAAAATTAGGCGGATTATTAGACACGCGTTACGCGTTGCACGAGGTTAAAAAGTGACACGGCTCGTTTGTTCGAGATCGTGCGAAATAGAACGTGTCGATTATACCGTTAATATCCACGCGTGACCAACAGCTTCGAATTACTGCTACTAATTAACGCGTGTGATAACCCCTTCGACGAACGTTTGCTACTGGAAGCGCTCCGTATAAACTTTTACGGCAGCCGTTTACACAATCTACGGTTTCTTTACGACGGTTTCATTACGCTTTTCTCATACGAGAAATTAGAGATCAAGGGTGCATGAAAATTCATCGTGGGCGTCGAGTCGAGACGACCTTGCAAATTCGTGGCAGAAGGCGAGCAACTCGCCTTTGTCGAGAACCAGGAATACCCGTTAATTTTTAATAATAATCGTTCCTCGCTTCCGCCAGCGGTTCGCTTCTGAAAGAAGAAACCAGCTAGAAAGTCATTAAGCTTACATCGTCCACGTGCCATCCGCGATCCTTGTGGGGTGAGCGCGTCCTCACCTGGATACGTGGATGCACAGAAGCTTATTATGCAACGGGTGCGTGAAGGATTGCGTCCATTGCGTAGGGTGCACCCCCCTTGCACTTTCGTCGAGCGGAACGGACAAGGTACTTTGCTAAATTAAAGCGCGAACCGCACGCAATTCAGGCTCGCGCATATGCACGCACGCGTCAGACGCACGCACGCACGTACGCACGTACGCACGCATGTTGCGTACGTTTCCACACGTTCGTATTCGCTCGTAGACGCGACCTACCTCGCTCACCTACCGAGAAATTTCGAGCTTGCCGCATCGCATGCTCGTCTCTGTAAATTACGCGGTGCATTCTTCACCTTCTAATCGGAGTTCGCGCGCGGAACGTAGTTACGCGATCGTCAGATAGCGCCAGTAGTTTGTCCGAGGGAAGTATAGATATTTGTCGGGGCAGTTGTTACGTTAAATAGAATCATTAATTAGCAGTCGCGTAGCAAGTATCGTTGAATTTCGTCCGGTTATTTTATCGCGCGAGTTTATCGAGCGAATTGTTCGTACAATTTGCGCGAAGTAACCGGGTTATGGGTTAATTTATCGCCGTATGGAAAAGGTTCTCGAATAATTTGTCCCTAATAGACCATCGAAAGATTTATTAAAAATTCATGTATGCGATCGTTCGTTGGCGTATCATCGATCGTGCTTTTATTGTCGGCTAATGCGGTGTGTGATCGCTGTGGTGAGCACGAAGGGTAGCCGAGGAACAATGAAATGAAAAGCTAGATTTACTTTATTGCGCGCAGGTGTTGTTGTCCGTAAATTATCCTCGGTATATTAATGCCGCGTTGTATACCATCCACGAAAATAAATAATCGTCTTCCCGTGCATCGTCGCTCCAACTATTATCATAATTTTACGGTCGAGTGCGCGTCGAGTGGATCTACGTGTTTCTGAATCGTCACCCGAACGATTCCACGCGCATCGTACACTCCGCAGAACAAATAACGCTATGGTTTAACGATAATTCGATGTAATCGCGTTTTATCGTTCAGCATTTAAATCGAAATACAGTTTGTTGTCTTTGTGGACTTTTAATCGAATATCAGGCGCCTAGCTCACGATCCCCTTGTAAATCCTGCTCGAATTTTCAACGAGAGGAACGAACTTGCCAATTGTATGGCAATCGATTAAAATATTTTAATTGGGGGTGCCTGCAGTTGGACGTCCTATAACGAATGACTCGTATCAGGGCTGATTGTAAATTAAGCGCGAAACCGCCGTTGATTGGTTTAAAATCAGATCACTACGAATCCGTTCGTCGGTCAGTTGGATGCATCTATCGTTTGTGTGCATCGGCTAGGAGCGAAGAGTGGCAGGAATGCATCGCGCGAGGGAGAGTGCAATAAAGGGTGGCTGCATACAGAGAAACTTCCCTAAAATGAATTACACGGGCGTGGATCCGTTGCCAGGCAACCTTCCTCTCTTTTCCTCTCTCTTTCTTCCCCTTTCTCTCTTTAATCGTAATGCACTCTGCGCCGCCACGGTTTTTGTTTGTATTACAAAATCACCCTGTCACGGACGCATCGTGGCCAGTGATCGGGGAATTTGTAAATTCTGGGTCGAGCCCGGTCAATTGACCCATACCTAAAGCAATCAACCGCGTTAAAAAAAAAAAAGGGGGGGAGGAGGAGCGACGGGGTGCAGTTTTTATATCGACACGTTTTACACGAAACATGGCGAGCACCGTGACACCCAGGAATTTACCACTTGTCGTTCGCATATCATCCGCGATGACATTATGCAATTACGAGGCCGAAATTTATCCCGAACGAAATTTACGTTTTTCATACTATTCGACGAGTTACAGTTTACGTACGGCGGGCGATAAATTCGGCTTGACAAAAGCCCCGTGTCGAGATCGTTTTCACGGCGGCAGGTACGTTTATTTTCCCCTTTCACACAGATTTCGAAGATTTTTGCCATACGTCGAACGAGCAACGGCACGAGAAGAATACCGGAACGTGCGAGGGGTTCGGAATGAATATCCTTTTCGGTTCCGGCTGCACTCGACACCGAGTTCCCA
>NT_176698.1:586174-600661 GCF_000188095.3 Bombus impatiens | reverse complement strand
CAGTTTCACGGTTGTAACTGCGATTTGCTGTTTCGCGAGCTGGCCTTTAAAGTTTCAACCCTAAAAGTGTTTCACGCTTGGTATCACCCATTGATCGAATTTAAAACTGATGCGTAGCCGAACTACCCGTTCGGGTGACATCGCTTTGACACCCGGATGTACTGATTTTACAAGCAGGCACGCGGCGGAAACGGATTCTGCCAATGAAATTTAGGGTTGAAAAAGAAGAAAGAATGAAAGAAAGAGAGAGAGAGGGAGAATATACGAATGGAAATTTTCGCAAACAGAGTAGATAGGTTGGAGGGTCGTATTTATCTATTCGCACAATGTTTCCGACGATAAGCGTGACGAATCGCTAGAAATCGTTTCTCATCCCGCAACGCTGTATCAATTAGTCACGTCGATGTTAATGACGAAACATTGCAAATAATGAAAACAATCGAGATAACGAACGCATCTCCGAACAAAAGCTTCGAATAATCGATCAATTAACGATAATGAACAATAAAATCGTTCAAATGCGATATAGCATTGATAACGATCCGGTTTCCAAGATTAATACCCGGAATGGGGAATACAAGCCCGAAAAGGGTTAGTTCAGGGACTTCCGTTGGCGGAGGTGGAACTGGGTTTCCAGGTAAACGCGCTATAGGATTGCGCAATGGCAGACGCGTTCCTAGACTAACGGCGATTCCGTTGAACCGGTCATTTTCGAGAAACGCGAAAGCCTAGTAGAAGGGTAACGGTGTTGCATTTCACCATGGTGTTCCGTAAGAATTCTGCCGAAGCGCACCGATATGTCGGATTCATTACGCAATTCGACGAACCGAACTGCCATTCTGCCGATCGATACGACGATAATTCCACCGATTCCCATTTCCGAGTTGCTTTTTGGGCTTGGTCCAAGTCTCGTTCGAATAAGAACGATCCATAGAAATCGTGGAAATTGAAACAGTATACCGTCGATAAGACGCATCAATCACCGTGCAAATAACAGGCAAAGCCGATCTGGTTCGCGCAATAAGCAGCGCCAGACCCACGGCGATAAAACCACGCAATTCGAATAAAACGAAACGAAAGGACCTTAGCGGTTCGACGATTATTCACGCTATGGCCATTTGTTATCGGCAGATTACCCGCGCAACGTATTGACGAATGGATTAACGTCGGGTTTGCTCAACGCAGCAGATAAGGAGCCGATAAGGGACACGTAATTGCGACGAAACGGCTGCCGACACTTGCCACGGTAGGAGGTCTCTATACAGCGGCGTCGTTCTCGGGCTTCTATCGCCATGTCGCCGAATCGTAAAAAGCTCGGCAGCCGCACGCTTTGCATACGGCACGTCCAATCGCAAAATCCGATGTCACGTTTCTACGTTACCCGTTCGAACGTTTTCTTATCGTGCGCCGTGAGGCTGTTCCGGTTGTTAGACACAGACGTTTCGTTTATTTTATTCGGCCGCGTTTTACTTTATTTCCATCGACGGTGAATAGGTTTCCCATCGGGGTTCGGGGATTAAGTAAATCTGGTCACGTTGGACGAAGCAGGCGGAACGAGCGAGTGTGCGCGAGCTGGAGCGATGCCCGCGATGGATACGCGTTATCTCGTATCGAGTCCCCGGCGTTTTATCTTCCGTGTGTAAAGAAGCGACCCCGAGCTGATACCGAATGGAAACTCGAAGACGGACCGTATTTACAGAGAACTTTTCTCGAAGAGAAACGCCCGTACAAAAGAGCCTCTCTCGCCACGGGCGGCCGGCTACTGCAGTTTACTTTCGTGTAAACACCGAGCTCCCGCGAGTCCCAGCCTGTTATCGCAGGATTATTTCTTTCATTCGTTCCCGACTTAAGGATACTAAGAATAAAATATGCACGGACAAGGCTCTTTGGGAGCCGCGTTTCTTCAGTACCATTCCCTCGGTCGTTCTTCGATAATTAGCCCTGTTAATTGCGAAATATCGTCTCTCTTTTTCTTCCCGCTTCGCAACCACGCCGCGTATACCGATTTAACGAGTGAGCGAGTGAGAGAGGAGCGCAGAGAAATGGTATTAAAAGAATGTTTACGAGAGACCGGTTCTGGTGTTAAAGTATAATAGGACGCATGCCTCTGGGTCTCTCTCTCTCTCTCTCTCTCTCTCTCTCTCTCTGTCTTTCTTCTCTAAGGCTGCCGGGATTAATATCGCTAATTGTTAGTCTCAAAGGATGCGAAGTATGTCGGCTCGAAAGTCTGCAGGGGGCTAAGGCAACGACTTGGAAAATTAAGGATTAAGACTTCGGGGCTAATATTGCCTCGTCTTGTATGAAACATGGACGAGCTTGCTGTAGGTGGTAATTCGGAGAACAAAGGGGTTTTTGTTCGGCTTAAGAACGTTCTCGCGAACGGACGTTCGAACGAGTTGATACAAATAATGTTTATCGCACTAGCGGAAATTCCGTATACGTGTCTTGGGTATAGCATTTCTAGATAGAAATGTGTTTCTTAAAAATGAACGTGAGCCGAAAATAAGAGTATGAAATATTTTCATAACGAGAAGGTACGAATGCATGTATATGTATAAATATCGGGAGAGACTTGCGAGATCCGTCATGTTTTTAAGATGCGTCTCGACGTATTGTTTTAAAACACCGCGCTATCATTCTCACATTACTGTTTGCTTTGCCTTTGGACTTCCAAAGAGGGAGATTCTCGGATTTATACGATAAGAATGCTCGTTCTTATTCGTCTGCCTCTAAAATATCACATTTCACGTATCGGGTTACGATTTATCAAGTTTTTAGGCATACAGAAAATTTAAAAGGGGGATATCAGATTGCGAGTTGCCGCGTTGTCAAAAGAATATTGACTTTTTCGAACCAACTACGACACTGAGCGTTAAAAAGTTTGCATTAATTCAAAGACATTAGTATCAGAGTCATGAGTAAATATCGGCAAACGACCATAGATATCAACAGCGCGCGATAATAACATTACTAAATATCTTTATGTTAAATACTATCTAATTTTCCGCTCCAACCGATTCGAGCCACAACGGTTACGCTTTGCGAAAAATATAATACGATCGTTAAGATGTATCCTGTATACTCGACGCGAAGTCAAGTGTTACAGACTACTGTTACAGACATCAACAGACATAATTAAGAATGTATCAACGCGTAATGGATGGTAACGCTTATCAAGTTCTTTCAGCCGGTCGAAACAGTCCGGTCGCGTCTGGCTCCGCCAAGAGACTTTCTTTTCTTCTTCTTCTTTCTTCGCTGTAAAACCAGCGTCATTTATTATAATGCCTCCGGTCTGCGCCATACATATAAACATCTTGGCCTTTAGAAAGCACAGGGAACGGTTACTTTCACTTTTACCTATTCTATGTATCCGCGCGTGTACCCTATCGCCTGTGTAATGCATGGATCCATTGAAAAGGTGTCGGACGATCCGGCGAGTGTTATTTCCACGGTCACTTTCCTACCAAGTTTTCTAACTTGCCCCATCTCTGAAAGGAAGGTCTCTCGTATCCGTCGATGGGATTTGTGGGATCTTCCCCGTTGTAAACCTATCGTTTTCCTCGCTACGAAGGTTATAAGTTTCCTTGTACGTCGACCAAAAATGATACTTCGATTAAAGATCCTTGGATATGTTTACAACTTGGGGGCAGGAATAAATGTATGGCGGAAAGATTTCTAAAATTATCAACCTGTCTATGACACACCACGTATGTAATTGCAACGTATACGCGAGAATTGAAATGTTTTTTAAACGAATAGGAACCGAGGAAGGGAGAAAAAATGCGGGCGAAAGATAAAAGTAACCGGTGCACCGGGTGATAGATCTTTATTAGAGGTCGGTGGTGCATAAGTCACGCGACGGGGGGTGACTTTTAGCCATCCTCGTAATTCTTTGAGCACGTACGCCAACCCCATGCGTATGCGTTGCAATAATGGGACGCAATTGCGGCAAATGATCATCGGTTTTACCTCAGGGCCGCTCATAATTCGTGGAACAGGTCTTTACGTGGATTATATAGCAGACTGAAAATCATAGTGATGCGAGTTAGCGAACTACTATTTTTCGTACGATAGTGTTTTAGTCCCATTAGTACAAAGAAATTCAACGGAATTTTGGAAAATATGTCGCGATGCAAAATAAAATTATAACTTAGTCAGATAGTTCCATCAGGGAGTGTACAACGTGAAAAGCTTGTTCGAATTTTGACTTACATGGCTATGATTCTCAGCTCGCCATATGACGTCGTCTAAATTGCACATTGTATTTTCGAACACGATACATCTGTTAATAACATCGGTCTTGCATATTTGCAGAATTAGCTCGGCAAAGACAGCTGGCTCCGTATTCGTAATAATCGGTAATCGAAAAGAGTATATACGCATACATTTGAACATCTGTTTCGATGATTTAGGTAATTGCATTAATTTAACGAGAATTGTTTACAAATATATTATAATTATTGTTTGTATATAGCCTTATGGAGTTTGCCAGCATTTCAGGATATAAAATCATTTACAAGTATCGCGGGGATGTAGCTCAGTGGTAGAGCGTTCGCTTTGCATGTGAAAGGCCCCGGGTTCGATCCCCGGCATCTCCAGATTCCTTTTTGTCTCCTCCACTACGTATGTTTCTTTTTTTATGTGCTTTTCATTACAGTAATTCGTATCGAGATTTGCCGTACGCTACAATCTTCCATTACAAAAATATATACAAAGTAACTTAAATTGTAAATTAGCGTAATTCTCTATTTATACGTAGGCATAAACACGCGTTGCCAGGATTAATCACAGAGTAAAATCATTGACACAAATGTCATATAGGGAGACAAGAAACACCGTAATTATGGCATTATAGGCAATCTCGGGAATAAGAAATATGTAGGTTATATTTCGAATCTCGCACTTATACTTTGATTTTTGCGCAATTTAATCTTGATTACCAATAAATCAATGGAAGAAAAAGTAGAAGTCGGTGGTTTATGCAGTGAAATCTGATATTCGCGTAAAAAAGCACGGAGTTAAATTGAAATAACAGGAAGCTGCGGAGCACACGTATAATCATCGATTCCCCTCGAGCGTGCGGTCGTCCGGTATCAGCAATCAAAAGTTTCCTCTCCGTTTTTTCCCTTCTTTTCCATTTTTTGCCTCTCTTTTTCTTTCTTTTCGGAAGCCTCGCAACTGCCGTCCATCGACCGGACCGACATTTTACGTTTCACGAAGCCAGAAAATCGCGAAATTCGCAAGGATTTTATTAAGGTTTCCCGATTTAATTTTCCGAGGATACAGGACACTACTATTAAACGACCGGAACACGTTTCCCGACGTCAACGCGAGCCAGTAATACAATAACCGTGTTGTCACGCTGACAGAGAGGCAATTTTAGGATTTCAGTCAACACAGCCCTCGAGAAACTCGCGAAACAAACGTTCTCCACGCGTTCGGAACTAAATTTTAATTACTCTACGTCGCGTGTTTCCGACCAATAGCTCGCCGAGCCGTGCTCGCCAACCTACGTAAAGGAAAATTCTTTTCCCGCGTTCGATTAAATACCGAGGCAAATCGTTCGGACCGTCGCGTTTCTTTCATCGGTGGAAAACAAAGGCGAAACACCAATGGATATATGTTCGCATATCGGAAGGTAAACGGGTTGAGGGATCGCGGAGGATGAATGCCGATCGAGCGCCCCGAAGGGACCGATGCTCGCTTGTTCGTTCTCGTTCGGATGCCTTTTTCCCTTTCCTCTCGCATGTTCGTCTCTCGAACAGGAGAATCGATCACGATATAGTCGGCAATGAAATCGAAAAGAGAGAAAGAAAGAAAGGGGAAAAAGAGGCAAGAAAAAAGAGGAAAGAAACGTTAAAAGGAAGGGTGAAGCAGAAAATGCATATAACTGCAGAATCGTGTTGAACGCAGCGGAATAACGCGGTTTCCAACTTCGACGTTTGAACGTTTCCTAATCCGATTAGCGCAAAAACTGCATCCCATTGCAATGGAGCATTGGCGTTACGAACCGCGTGGCGTCTCTCTGCGCGAAATCGTGTACCACGCAGCCTGCACCGCCTGAAACTCGGCTGTACGCAGACTGCACGCAGACTGCACGCAGACTGCACGCAAGCAAGCCGCGCGGTTCATTTCTCAAGCTAAACGCATTTATCGGTGATGCACCGAGGGAGAAAATCAGAGCCCTCCGCCTCTCGCCGCCGACGTCGTACAGCCATTGTCCTCGCGTACGCGTCGCCGTTGTGTCAGAGAATGCCGTGGCGAGGTGCCGAGCAAGGGGCTGCGTCGGAGGGTTCGGAGTGGAAGGACAGGGAGTAGAGGGTTGCACGCCATTCCTTCGACATTACGTCATACGTCGATTCTCTGGGGATTCCCACGGCGTCAACCCACGCCGAGAAACTTCGTCGACCGCATTCAGCAGGTAATACACCGCCGTTTTCCACTTATCACTGTTATTAGGGATATTAGTCAGCCGGTGGAGTTATGTACACTTTCTTTCTCGTAGGATACCAAGTTTTCTATTTGCTTTCGTCTGACAAGAGTTCTCTGTTGGTTACCTATTAGAAGAAGGAAGAGCTCGCGGTGTTTGTGTACGCGAAGAAAGTAGGTTTGTTGGTAGCGTGTAATACGTACGAAGAAAATGAAAGCTACGAGATCGATTCGCGTTGAACGGAAAAATGGAATGGATCGAACGAACGAGTTGCACGCGTTCGACGCTGGCAATCGTCGGATAAGAGCCATCCTCCCGTAATCGTTTTTCCACGTTCCAACCGAATCGTTGCTGGGTGAAGAAGTTTAAACAAAAAACAAAACAGAGAGGGAGGAGACAGGGAAACTGTGAAAAAGGGAACAAATAATGGAAATGGTGTCTCGCTTAGGGGTAATCGTCGTCGCGTGCTCGCAGAGTAAAAATGGGGCTGCCGCGGCTGATTAATCATCGGCAATCTCGCGAGAGCGCGTCGAAAGGACGCGGCCATTAAAGGCAAACGACGAGAACTTCGTCACCGGTCGGCGTTCGACGATCGTGTTCCGGGGTTGAACGAGTTATTTTTTTTTCTCTCCCTTCGCGCGACGATACGTGGCAGAAGGAGAAACAGAGACGAACGAGTAATTTAATTGAAATTCCCCAACCGTGCCCTCACCAGCGGTGGCGCAGAAATTGTGGAAAAATCGAGTCATACGATCGCCGGGGCTGCGTGAAAATGGAATTACGGCGGAGAAACGAGGTTTGTCCGATGATGCAGGTGAACGCCGGTTTCACGAGGGATCGAGCAGCCGAACGTACAAAGGGATGAAAAAACATAGACTCGTCGGTCCGCGGAAAGACCGAGGGTTTATAGGGACAAAATTTTTTTACGTTTAAATTTCAGCGTAAATTGGCCTTGCAAAATTACTCTCAATTACTCTACGCGATGCTCGCGAGTGCGAGAGCTCGTTCGATCGCAACCATCGTGCGTATACAGAGCGTTCTGGCTGCCTGGCCTCGAGCAGCAAGCGCAACTCGACTGAAAGATATCCTATCTACAGCGTACGTACGAGTTTGCCATACGTGTGTATGTACATATGTGTAAACGCGTATGCACGGTGTACAAATTGGTCGGCGCACAAATTGATCGATAATCTGACCGGTAATCGAGGAGTTTTCCGAAACGTTGCGTTGATGGCTCGTACAGCCGGAAATATTATAGTCGGGCGAAATCAGCCTCGAAATACCGACGGGACGGTGATCAAGGGTCGACCACTTATAGCGCAATTTGTTTTAATTAAAAATCGTCCGTGCCTGCGGTACAATGAAATTCGCATTATACGCGACGATGCACGGCGATATACGAATTTCGTTAGCGAAAACGCAACGTGAGATCGATAGCGATACTGTACCGATATCGCTGTATGGTATAGCGTCTGACGAGTCGATGAGTCGCGATATTAAATGTACTGGCTCGGTGTTAATTATGAATCCATGGGAGCACGCGAATCGAACGATCGTATCGCAGCGGAGGCCTCATTTCGATATGCACATTTTAATTAGCGCTTAACCGAAGAAAGGACGATATCTCGGTGGCGAGACAAACAGAAACACCGTAATTCGATTCGGAAGGTGCAAATATTTGATAAGGTTGTAACGTTGTGTTACCAGAGGTTCGCCAGAGGCGTGGTAGCTTGTAGGCGGAATCGGTGCAATGAAGTGCATATAGACACTTCATCACCGCGCATCCGGAATCGCCGGAGGTCAGTTACGCGAAAATATTCCCCGTTGTAACATCGTGTTTCGGAAAACGGGAAGGCTGCCTTCGGTGCGGAAACACGCAAACTCCGCCTATAGCCTGCTTGTTTCGCCCATCTGAACCGTCTATTTCGAGTTTACAGCGGCGGAAACCCGAATCGAAACGGAGGTCAGTTACGAGAAAATATTGACTGATCGCGCGTAATGGCACACCCGAGCGCCAACAATAGAATCGTGCCTCTGCCTACGTGTACGTAGCTATCGCGATGCGAAGCACGCGTACCTGTACTCGTGCGTATCCATTCTCGTACCTATGCCTATGTACTTGTACATACACGTATATACGCAAATTCACGCATCCATACATCGAAACATGCACGCGTTATCGCGTACGAATCGCGAGTAGAGTCGGCTAAGCGTAGAGACGCGCGGCCCGATGTTAAAGCACGGACATTTCCTGGTCCTCATCAATTGTCATTAAACGACATGATTATTGCGCGTGTTGACGATTATTGCGGCGATAGGCCGTTACCGGAATATCCAGCGAAGCCCGCGGTCTCGTAATGATCGATGCTCGATACGTACTCATCGAGTATTTCGTTAATGGCCGGGACATTGTGTCGAGCGATGTGCACGGCCTCGCGAAAATGCCAAAAGCCCTCTCCCATTGACCGTTAACGAGCCGTTTCGAGGAGAGCGCGTTTTATCCAAAGAGTCCCTTTGGTTCCGTTTTCCACATGATGTCACGGCGGTTGTTATCAGGGCGCGACCATCGATCAATGACCCTGCCGATAAATCGCCAATGCGATAACATCCAATCGGATTATTTCGTGGTTCGCTGATTATTTGAATTTTTCCACGTGATTCTTGCACGACCACGCTGATCACTTCGATCGTTCAGGGAAAGATCGTTTAACGCGCGAAACGATCGTATCGTCCGGTTAATCGTTAGTCGGACGAGAGATGAGTTTGCGTTATCGAAACGAACGAACTGTAAGTCACGAAACGGAGCACCTGTACGTACGTCGAGTATATTATCCGGCTACGAGAGCCTGTTCCCTTCGATAGGTCCGATGATTCGCCGAAAATAATAGATTTATCATCCCCAATTGGCTTCTAGCAGTTTATTTCATGGGAATCCATGGACGATGAACGCCCCCGCGCGAGCCCCTCGTAACGCAATACGCCGATATAGGCGCAAGGATTTTCTCTATGATATGCAACATGCGGGACGTAATTCAGTCGGTGCAAGTCATCGGGATCATCTACGTAGGACTACGATCGCCGCTAACGATCCATCATTTACCGCGACAGCCACGAGTATTAGGTTAAAGTGGCGGCGTGATTCTGCTAAACGCGATGCTAAACAGGTACCGCTTCTGTCGCGAACCTTTCCACCGTCAAGGAACGATATCGTCACGTATCGAACTATCGATACGTACACGTTACTCGTCGATATCGACGTCGATCGTAACGAGCGTGCACGCGTAGAGGACGTTAACCGTACGAGGAAACGTTATGAAAATTTGTACAATGTGATTTCTAGAGATCCGGTAGTGCGATAAATAAATGAAAAAAGTGAATATATCCGAGGTAAAAAGGGGCGAGGTTATAAAACATCGGTGTAAAGAATACGAAATCGCGACGTTTATCTTCTATTTTGCAGTATGCTCGTATCTCCAACCCCGTAACGAGGGGATCCTCACTTGCAAAGACCGATTTCGCCTTATCTGTCCGGCTTATCAGCTACAAGAATATTCACGCGAATTTATCGATCTGTCCGCAGTCGTTTCGGCATGGCTGGCGTTTTCTTTCTTTCTCTCTCTAAAGCGTTAGTTTTACGCTCGTCGTCCCCGAGAGACGCGATAAGGAAAAAAAGAAAAGACGAGGGGAAGGAAGAAGGAGAAAGAAAGAGGAAAAATAAGAAGACTCAAACTCGAAGTCGCGTTATGAGCATGAATTTTTATATTGAGATATTATCGCGCCGCTGCCGGGAAGGGAAAATAAAAACGAAGTTTCGTTTCGCGACCATAATGACGTACGTTCGTGCGTATCATCGCCGATTTCGTCGCTTCTTTTTCTTCCTTTCGTCGAGCTGAATGTGCAAGCGTACCTTTAAGAAAGAACAAAAAAGAAGAAGAAACAGAAACTACACGAGAGAGAGTAACGACCGTTGAAATCGATCGTAAAAATTTTCGTTCCTCGTGAATTAAGTTTCTCCCCTCTTCTTAACGGTGGTTAGAGCCGTGTTACGCGAAACACGATGCTTCGTTGGATTACGCAACTCGTTTGGCAAGAATAGACGACCCGCGTGTACGCTCCTACACGTATAACACACACTGTCGGCAGAATGCGAGACCACCTCTTTATCATGATGATAACCTGCGACGATCGTCCGTAGGCCGCGATGAAAACGTTTAATCATTGCTTCACGATGGCTACTTCCTGCCTTAATTGCCCGTTTGTTGACTTAATTAATTGTTTCTAGCGCAGGAGAAGTAATTTCTGACGTACAAAAATAGGCTACATCGCGTGTAACGTATTGCTGCGTTTTCCAGACAACGTTCTACGAAGCATAGAGATTTTATAATTACGTTTCTATTTAAGCAAGCTTCAGTAAGAATATAAGTAGAAACGTAATACAAACCTCTTCAAGACATCAAATTTATTTATAAAACTGGAGTAACTATTGTTGGTGGTTTCTAGAACTTACTTTAGTTTTATAAATGAATTACAAGTTTCTAAGAATTTCTAGTTACGTTTCTTCTCATTTTTACATTTGCTTTAAGATTCCGCATAGACCAAGGAGTAACCGAGTCGCTCTTAAAATTATTTTAACAACAATCGTGATTAGCCTGCAAATATGCATAGCCTATTATTTACTTAAAAAAATATATTTCGCTTTTCCTATTTAAAAGCTGAGGTGATTATTAAACGTGTCGATTCGTTTAACAAAGATACGAGTGATAAAATCGTAATAGTCGATATATTAAAATCTCTAATATAAATTGCTAATTACTCTACTATTGAACTGTCCGAGAGAGCACCTTCGTCTATTTATAACTACAGTTGTTATCACGAAAAATTCAAATGTAACTTCGGTTGACGATTATAAATAACGGCAATAATATTTTGTCCGGAGTTTGTTTACCTTTGAACCTAGCAAACAAAAAAAACGTTGGTATTCCAAGGCACAATAATATGAGTCTGTCCTGACTCAAATCTTCCGTTGACCGATGAGCCGCTACAATGCATATCGGAATACTAGAGATTATTGAATCAAGATAGCAAATATGATAGATCCTGCTATTAAAATTTGATGTAATAAAAAATGTTTGTTGGGTAGCACGGTAACTCGTGTTATGTAATATATATGGTGGCGTAAACGTCATCTACGGAGATAGGGACGAAAAGTTTTCGAGGCAGCGTGGCCGAGCGGTCTAAGGCGCTGGTTTTAGGCACCAGTCCGTAAGGGCGTGGGTTCGAATCCCACCGCTGTCAATTCCTTTTTTTTTTCGCTCTTACAATTAACGATAGTCGCCAAAGTGTAAGATGCACACGCAATCTCATTTTTTTTTTCATAAATATATCCGATATCGTAAAATTTACGAAATTCACTAACTACAATTTTGTTAGATCTAGGAAGATATGGGTAATCGATAATTCACGATGTCGATCCTTTAGGAGAGGATCGTAACGATAAGTAATGCAATTTTACATTGTTATGCCTCAGCGTAGCATACTGAGTATCTGTTAAAGCAATGCACACAATGCAAGTTAGTTTAAGCGTGATATGTAATAACCGTGTAACAGTATAGAGAGAAACGAATACTCTGTTATTAGTATTCATGTCGCAAACATTTGAGTGTTAAATATAAACTTGCATGTATTGTAAAATATAATTTGTTAGTTCGATAAAGCTAAAAAACTAAAAACGTCGTGTAAATTCTAACTTAAGGGAATAAGTTGGTAAAGTATCGAAGATATAGTTCGTGTCTATGGTTAAAATGGTTATGGTTAAAAATTTTGGTTAAAAAAGTCCAAAATTCAAAGGTCCCACCGAGATTTGAACTCGGATCGCTGGATTCAGAGTCCAGAGTGATAACCATTACACCATGAGACCCTCGAGAAGGGTTAATAAAAATATAAACCAAATGTGACCTTGAAATTGTAGGTCATTACCATAAATACAGAAACGTCACTGAGACAAGGTCAAGAATCGATTCGATCGTAAGGCAGCACTAAAAACTACAAGACTCTTACTGTATATCCATCTTTCTTTAGAAACCAAATTAATAAACAATTAAATAAATAAAATCGTCAAAATATTTTAAGCACAGATGATCGATACATGATTCAAAACGCCATGATTGAATCAATTCACTAACGTGTAAGGATATCTTTCTCTAAAAATGACGAAAGATGTATTTATACATTTCGATTAAATCTTAAAACGTGTATGTAATTACGTTAAATAGGAATAAAAATTGTTTCAGCAAGATCGATAATAATTATAGATATCTGTTCTTCGATTTATTCGTTTGAATTAAAAAACGGGGATGTAGCTCAGTGGTGGGATGTAGCTCAGTGGTAGAGCGGAGCGTTCGCTTTGCATGTGAAAGGCCCCGGGTTCGATCCCCGGCATCTCCAATTTTTTTTTTTTTTTTTTACTCTTCACGAAATATTCATTTAGACTTACTTACAATATCCCATTATTGGCAGAGGAGAACACGATATTCTGGAAGTCGCTCGGTATCCAAACATACGGGACGGTCATGTACTTGTTCTGACTACACTTGACGTATCTTGTATCGTTCGAACCTATTTATGCCGGTCGTCGTTCAAAGGTGACGGTCGTATACCTGCTTCGATTATAAGTACGTTGTATATACACATTATCTTATATCGTTGAAATCTAATTCTGGCAGTCGTATACCTGCCCGGAGTGTATGTACGTTATATATACGCATTATCTTGTATCGTTCTAATCTATAGCGTTCATTTTTCTTTCCTTATTTCTTTACCTATTATCGAAATAATAAATTGCTTGTTCTAGTTAATATCGATAAATATTATTAGTATCGTTTAATTAATGATATCGTGAATATTATTTAACTACAAGCATTATACTCGTAGTATTTCGAATTTAATGATGTTGTTATAACGTACGCTTCACCTGTGAATTAAACCAATCGACTTCATCAAGATACGTACATAGTACATCGTTCAGTTCCTGACGAGTTAAACTCCAATCATATTGATCGGCTACGGAGATTGAGAAATTTATAAAAAATGGAGTTGATCAGATTGATTTGCGAGTGTTTCGTTTCCCGCGTGCCTCTTTTCTCATTATTTCACATGCACGCTACACAATTAAACGTTAACCATGATCAAACACGTTTCGCATAGCGCTTCGAAATGAGCAGCAACTACGCACTTATGGCACGTGATTGACTTCGCGATTGCGAACACGTGCAGTACGATTATCGACGCGATGCAGCGTACACCGATCGCGAGACGAGTCACACACCGAACGAAAATACGAGTAATACGAGTACGAAAAAAAAAAAGGAGAGAAAGAAGAATAAAGATTAGAGGAATAAAAAAGAATTCATATAAGAAAAGCAAGAGGCAGAAGAATCGCGAGTCGTCGTATTCAATTGGATGGCCATGGCCGTATGTAAAGCGAGAAGCATCGGGGAGATGATAGGATGCAAACGAAGCCGAGCGAAGGAGATTGAATGGTAATAGTCCTCGATTCGTCATATGCAAAAGTTTCGTATAAACGAGTGAAAAGCGGTCCCCGTGGTCGAAGACGGAGAAAGATGGTATCGTTTGAATTGCCGTGCTCATCGCGCGGCCGGATACTTCGTATCTGTTCGTGACGATAAACGCGAAGAGAATAATCGCGTGAAATATACTGTGACAGCTTCTTTTTTTTCGCCTCTCCTCTCTCTCGCACGTTTCTTTTTTTCTTCGTGCTTCCTTCTCTTCTTTCTTCCTATCGCGGAGTATACAACGTCGCGAACCGGAGAGTATTAATCATCGTACTACGGAGAAACGACGCAGTAAGGCAGAAACATAGCTCGGTTGTAACGTAATAGAACCGCCGATGAGTTGGTACGGTGCAAGAAATACACAGCGATGCGGGAATAAAGGCCTTGATTGATCGGAGGTAAACGTGACCGTTTAAATGTTGCGGCAGTCGGCTAGGAAAGAGGCAAAAGACACGGTCGATCGCGAAAAAAGATACGACCGTGGCG
>NT_176698.1:554345-585380 GCF_000188095.3 Bombus impatiens | reverse complement strand
CCGTGGCGGCGGTGGCGGCACAGCTCGTTTCTTTTTCCATTGTTTCAAGCCAACCATTATCCACCATGCAAATTCATCGGCGTCCACTGTGCCTCTGGCTCTCCGCGTTACGTAAATCTATTTTGCACTGCCGGTGGACGGTCGGTGCATCTCGATGAAAGAAAAAGGAGCGCGAAGTCATCGCGAAACGGTGACGTTTTGTAACTTGTCTTGTGAAACGCGAGGACCTTGAACAGGAATTCTAAAGAGAGGGACAGAGAAAGAGAGAGAAAAAGCTGGAAAATTAGAGAGTAGCGCGTGTCGGATTGCGAACGCTGTGGGACACACGCGAAGAAATCTAATAGAGTCGCCTAAATCAGCCGGCATTCCTCGCGTTATTCCCTCGAAAGGGAAAGAAACGGATCCCCCTTGTCGTTCGACCGTTATAATATTCTGTCCGGCAATCCCGTATCTATTTTATTGTGTCCCCGAGTCGCGGCGTAACTACGTGAAAACAACATAAAGAAAAAGAAGAAAATCACGTCGCATAGAGATATCGAGTTTTGACCCCGATGGGGTCAGCAGTGAAGCGTGTGACCATTTTGTCACCCTCGCGAAAATTTTATTTACGAATATCCGTTGATGTATACGGTGTCCGAGGCTCGCGGATCTACATAAAACCATCCTCCACGTGGAACATGGTTCTTTTTCGTGTTAGGCGTGCTGCAAACTTCCGGCTGAATTTAAATGTCCAATTGAACGGCACGTGGATTTCTCGTCCCTCGATTTGCAGCTGTACACGTTGGGGCGTTCGACGAGACGCGGAAACGTCGTCCTCGACGTGGTATCTCGGGTCGTTGTTCCGTGAATTCGTGTCTCTTCGAGGCAAACAAGAATTCGCGTCACGTAGGTGTCTCCACTTCGCGTGATAAGTCTCCTCGAAGAAATTACGCGTTAATTCGATGCTCTCGCACCGCTGTATTCCTCGTTGTTCGCAACGACGAAAGGGAGAGGGTGCGAGCTGTTCGAGCCTCGATTGAATGGCGAGGGCGAATGAAACAGAGAGGAAAAGAGGGAAAGAAAAGGAAAGGAAAAAGGATTTAAAAGAAAAAGTCAGTCGGGTGTCCAATGGTACGGAGCGCAACGGGAAGTGACGAGCGAGGTGGTTAGAGGTGACTGCAGCAGAAATCCATCAGATGGAAGAGATCACGCCTGTCTCCATGCCCGGGACAATGACGCGGCCCGCAGACGCTTGTTTTTGTATTCCCGCTCTTCTCTCTTCCTCGCTCGTCCTTTCTTTTCCTTTTCTTCCTCTATTTTTTTTCTTCGTCCTTTTTTCCCTTTTCCTTATTTTTTTTTCTACCTTCCACCCCGACTCCATCACCACCCCCGGCGCCCGATTCCACGCGGCACAGTGTTCCAAGCCGTGCAACGAACGGCCGAATGGGTAGGGGAGCTTTAAATATTTAGGCGGCTAATTTTCACGGAGGATTTTTAAGCCGACGAAGGAAAGTGAGAATTGAAAAGAAACGCGGTGACGCGGAGCAAGAAGAGGACTGTGGGCGAAATGTCCTCCAGACTGAAATAATAATAAGAGGCGCCAGCGCCTTTAATCACGATATTAAACATTTACGATTGCTATGGCGTCCTGCTCTTAAGACGGCTATTCTTTTCTTCTTTTTTTTAACGCGGCCCCGATCCGATCTTCCCTTCTGCACAAAGACGACCTACTCCTCCCTGCAACCGCCAACGCTCACGCCACCTCTTGTTTATGTTTACGTACCTTCTGATAACCTTACGCGGAGATCAAGCCGATTCACCGAGGCTTCCTTCAAGATGTACACCCCGTGAACGGTGCAACCATACGACCAACACTCGAGATCGTTGCCACAGGGACGAAGCGAAACTCGGGAAGAAGTGGGTGTGGGTCGGTCTATCGCGGTTGTAACAGAGGGTCGACAGCGAAACGAGAACTCGCTCAAAGAAACCGTCGCTGGGCGTTCGAGAAACGCTTCATTTTTCTTGGCTGTTGCGCCATAAGCCACGAAGATTATGTCCAGGCTGATCCTCGCTGTATCGATGACAATGGCGAAAGGCAGCGGCGAATCGAGCAGACGAGAAGCTTAATCTAGTCCTCGGTTTGTTTTGCTTTGCCGTGCGATTTGTCATCCATTGTCCGACCGAGCACGCTCGGCCCGCCATGAATCGTTATTTATGGTTTTCGCTTGATTAATTTTTGCCTCATCTTCGTGATATCGCGAAATTGTCTGCGTCAAGCGCAGCCTTTCGTGGCTGACGCTCGATTTACGATTTACAAGCGTTTCCATTGTCGCTGGCAATTCTGTTTGTGAAAGTAACGCGGATGGTTGAAAAAATTCCCACGAACGAACAAAATTTTACATCGGCTTTGCAACTAGCGTTCGTTTCAGCCGACCGATTGTTGGAATAAAACCTCGTTGAATTTAGTCGAAGGGATATCATCGGGTGCGAACATCTCGTTGGGGTGAAATCACATTTTTAAGCTTCGATTAAGGTGACGATAACGCGGGGCGATAGCCTGAGAAGATAGAGATGAATTTAATATTCCGAATCCGGATAACGCGATTTCACCGGACGTCAGGCTTGAAACGCGTAAGTATTATAAGTACGATTTCCCTTTTCTGTTCGTCGAGGGTTGGATTGCTTCGTAGCCGAGGTATTTTCGAGGTTGAACCTGTTTTTCAATTTCTTCCTGTCTCGCTTTCACGCTTCGACGTGTTGCAATCGAATTATCGTGACACCGGTTGGGTCGAACGAGCGGGAAACGAACAACGAACCCTCGATACTCCTCGAAGCATCGATAAGAATTTAACTGCTAACTCAAATTACATAATGCAAAGTGGTCGTCGATCGATGAACGTGGTTACACGAAGAAAGATGGTAGAAAGGAAGTTTGGAACGAGTCAGAAGGGCAACAGGAAAAAAATAATGCGAAATACCCCGATTCGCGGACACCTACCCAAACTGCTCCATTCCTCCCTGTCGTTCATCCCCTTTTTTTCATAGCAGACCCTTTATACGTCGACCACAGTATCGACAGGAATGGCACCCCTCGGCTAAGGGCTGAATCTTCGAAGCTGCTGCATTGTGCAACGTTCGCGCAAGGGTTGCTTGAAATACGCGCGTCTGATTTTTTTCCTTTCTTTTTCAACGCGATCACCGTGCTCTGCCTCTCCCTCTGCCTCCGTTCCCGGTGATCCTGCAATCGTGCAAGTAACGAAGAAAGTCGAGATATTCGCGTGGTAACGTGAGAATGACAACAGATGCGGTGGAATGAAATTACAAGTGTGCCGGGTTCATCGTGCCCGTGCCGGCAAGTACACAGGAGTTGTGCTTTTTTAGCGAAATTGTTGTGACAAGCATTTCAACGGGCGACTCTTGGCGTTTGCTTTCTTCTCGATGCCGGCACACGGCATCCCCTTTTTGAATAGGGTGGTCTCATGACACTTTTACGGTGTCAAGTCCTGGTCTTCTGGGAACAGGGCTGGCCCTGCTGTTCGGTAATCCGATTTAATCGGCTCTTTTTCCTTCCCGGTACGACGATTCGTATGAAACTGTTGGCGAAACTTGGAAACGTCGATAAAACGTTCGACAAGCCTCTACGATTTACAAAAGGGGATGAGCATGTTCGTAAGGCCTCTGAACGTTTCGTCGAATAAGAATTATGCACGTGAAACGAACGATACGATCGTGGAAACGTTGGTAAGTCGTCGGGTTCGCTAAGAAACCCGTACGGTTATGTAAATACACGGAGACGAAAATGGTTGGAACTCGACTCGGTGTAACAGGATTAACGGGCTAAAGTTGCTCGCGCATAGTTCGTTGCCTTATCTCAGTTTCCCTAATTGTCTATGACTATTCATCAAGTCATTTATACTCGGCTCAATTATCGCTGCCATCAGTTACGAGACTCGAGTCACTTCGAATCCGGCTTCGGCGAAAGCCCCGACCATTTATCTTTACGCGGAGATACCCCGTAATTGCAAATCAGCTTCTAGCCCGTCAATTAATGATTTGTTAGCAAAACCATTTCTCTTCTCATTTAAACACCATTTTCTCGTTAAGGAAATATTTCAGATTTTTATTCCGTGACCGAGAAATTGGATATGTAATTTATGAGATATATTTATATGTATATATATTCATTAAATATGAAAATTCTTTAAATAAATCGATTAATTAATTAGAGTTGCTATACGGATGATAAATACGTTTAATTAATGTTGGTATATAGGACGAAATAAAAAACAAAAAATATTTGCTAAGTGTGGGGTTCGAACCCACGCTCCCAGAGGGAACCAGAACTTAAGTCTGGCGCCTTAGACCGCTCGGCCAACCTAGCATTGGTGAGATGTGCTAGTGTTATATAGGTATATATGGTATTCATCAGTTACTAGTCATCAGTTATAATTTATACTAAATGACAACATATTATATGTGACAAATGCATATTGTATAATTTAAGATGAAATTTAATTTTAACCTATGTTATGCAAATACAAATATCTCTAAACAGATCATACAGTTCAATTTAGCATGATAAATGATGTTAAAAAAGTTATTTGGCACCCACAACTATGATCTAATGGTTTTTTAAATTCTTATTTAAATTCAACGCCGGACTCCTTGACTGATGCAAATTTATCAATTTACAGAACAATAGATTAATTTACCGTGAAGCGGTAACGAACTTTCCTTTCTTGGGAATCGTAGAAAAATTACGGAAGTTGTAAAAGGCGAAGGGCGATTTGAATAATACAATCATTATTCACCCTCGTTGTTTTCAATGTTGACTAATGATCGACTTAAGAAAATAGCGCGCACTCGTAAAACTCGATTGCTTTCAGATACGAACGTTCTCTTTGTCCCTCCCCCTCCCCCCTCTCTCTCTCTATATATATTATACAAGAGCGTACGTTGCGCTTTTATGCACGTCTCCCTCGGGGAACGCGATTGAAATAATTATGATTCAAGACACTTACCGAATCGGTGGATATACTTGGCTCGCTTCATCTTGGTCCGATATAATCGTCTACCTTCTCACGTGAGAGAGTCCAACGACCTGTTTCCATTAGTCGCTTTAACACTTAATACAGTGGTCTGCGGATTTATACGCGTATCATCTACGGTGCTTCACTGATATAACAGTAAGGAATTGTGTACACAACACGATTGTGTGATGCATGGTCGATAAGTCAGTGTATCATACACATATACGTTGGCGTCGTAATAAAACCGAATCGTACTGTCTGGACTATATTTCGTGTCGTAAAAAAACGGTAACTTCCCTGAAAGTAGTCGTGTATCGTTCTATTCGTTGTTAGTATATTTACTAACGGGGTTAGGTTTGATGTCGTGGTTGATGTTGGGATCGCGTGCCACCACTGTCGTACCAGTCTGCACCTATCCCGTCGTTAAAGCATACTTCGCCATGTCATTAACGTAATCACTCTCCGTCACTTTGAGAACTCAACAGAATACTCGATATTTTAAGTAGTCAAAACTTTTCGTTTCACATCCGACGTGATTGCTCGTGAATTTCCACTCGTGTTCGTGTTGAAGAAGATACGATAAATCGTTTCACGGTCTCAGACACAAATGCATCATGCGGTTGGAGACGCCTAGTGATGGGATCTGAAACACTTCAAATTACATACATATGTACTTCGAAACTGTATATGTACATAACTATGTTTGTATACATATGGCGAAAAAGTTGAATCACTTTGAAAATTATATGAAGCTTAAAAGTCTTAAAAGTCCTGAGAGCTTTGATAGGTTTCAAATAAAATAAAATAGAACCGCGCAAAATTTATAAACAAATGTTCATGTATATTACTGATTGAACAACGAAATCGAATTTAAAGTCAATATAGTATCGTATATAATGTAATATATTACATATAGCTTAGAGTAATTACATAAAAGTAATTATATTTAAAGTTAAATAAGTTAATACGTAAATGATAGTAATGCTTTTATTATTTATTTAGTAGCAATATGCAACTGATGTGAAATTAGGATATTCGTCACTAGAGACGCCTATGAACGTTTGAAATATGCGCGAAACCGAAGAGACGCAATATAACATTGTACATTCGGTAGAACGCCAAGCTCCTCAGAGGTCGTGAAATAGGAGAGTGATTAGTTGAAACACGAATTTCTACAAAAACACATGTGTTTTCGAATGTAAACACGACGCCACTGAAACGCAGCTGCTGAATAGATTCCTGTCGTCCGAATTTAGGTTAACATATGCCAAACTTAACTTCTTCAAAGAATTTGGAACCCACGCAGCAGGTTAGCCTAAAGGTATTTATTCTGAAATCACTTGCATTTATATAACTGACATTAGAATTTCGATAATTTACACAGAATTCGATTGCGTTTCGTGCGATATAAAATAGTTTATATAGAAATCTGTACGTATAAAGAAATCAAATGGCCAATAAATATTAATTGATTAATTATGATTGATCGAACATCGTCCAAATCCCAAAAAGTTCGACTCAAAGGATCGAGTTGGCTTTTTATTAGAAGGCATTGACCGAATTCCTAATGCTTTTCTTTGAAAGCAAAGGTTTACGTGAGCTACAGAAATGAATTTCGTGTGGCGGTCGATGCGCGAGATGTTTTTCTACGAAAACGTAATTGACAGGTTAGGTTATCGAGATATAATCATAGCATAAGAAACCACAAACCTTGGTAAGTGAAGGAAGGGCTTTGTATGCTAAGATTGATAAAGAATTTTGTTTGTAAATACTGATTACATATAAGTATCAACGACACGCGACCGTCCTCAACCTATTGGGTTATCGCGAGAAAGGAACAGCATACCGTTGTGTGACATTTTTTATCCATCTTGATTTTTACGCTATCAAGCTTCGTAAACATTTTTTATCCGTGACGGTATCTTTAAAAACACGCAGTAAAACCTATTCGTTATCGGGATATTATGATATACGATCGACTTTTTTTTATATTGCTGCGTGAAGTTTAAAAATGCGAATAGGAATACAGTATGCTCAACCTAACGGTCGATCAAAAATTAATAGTGTCATGGCGTCGTAACGGTCAAAGTTGGTATTGTTGTAATGCATTTGATTCGCTGCTGCACTTTTTAAATTTCGAATTAGCTTTGTTCTGGTGGCTTTTCAGCGTTCGCAGACTGCAATGGAAGATGTAAAGCGTGTACGGTTGAAAGTACGATGGGATTTCCGCTTTCTAGAAAATGCAGACGGAGTTCCACAATGATGTACGTATGTAGTCCTTTGACTCTGTGTACGGTTATAGAGAAAAATTAGCTTTTTGAAATAATCCACGTGTGTTATTGGCTAGTAGGGGTCGTTTCATGTTCACCGCTCATTGTTTTCGTCGTACCACGAGGGACTGCTTTTATGTCAATACTTCAAAGTGCTATAACCTACGTGGGGGTATCATACGAGGCAAAAGTTACGTGAACCAGAGTCGCACCATCTTCATTATCATCTTCAGGTGTCTCCGCACGGTAACGTACAATTTACGTATGCCAAAGGGCATCTTTGTATTTAAGACTTTTTTAAGAGCATGCACGAGTCAGTTTCCTTGTTATATGCAGAGATACACAGTCTGGTCTTTGCACTTCTTATTGCGTATATTTAATGAATTAAATATAGTAAAGTAAATTTGAAAGACAAGTGAATAATTTACATGCAAAAAATAGATTTTATTAAAGATTCATTTAAACTTCTTATTTCTAACCTTTACAACGTTCTACCAATTTTTTAATATATTTCAGCGTATGTAATAAATGAGAGATAACAAAAATGTTCTGAAATTTAATAGAAAGGACGTCGAACTTCCATTTCATTTTTTATCTGGTCTGTGTATCTCTGCTTTTCATTACAATGTACAATCCCGAGGAAAGCGGAACTTTGTGATGTATACGCGTACCGAACTAAGCATTGGTGGAGAAGAGCACTGTCGATTGCATCCGCCGACAGGAACACTAATCACGGGACTCGCTGTCTTTTAAGATTATTAAAATCGTCAAAGCTTCAACGTCCTCAAAGGGTTAATTACCCTACGGGATATTTATGGCTGGGTTGCTCTCTTCCCTCGCTCGCCAGGGAGCAGAGGCTATTAAAGAAGGAGCACGCGGACAGAGAAGAGGTAGACTGCGAACTGCCGCGGAAAAGAGCCTTTCTCTTCGTGTGTCATTGTCAGGGCTTGTAGATAGATTGCTCAGACGGTAATTGATTTCCTGTGCCGTGTCGAATAATTGAACGCTCAATGTTATACAGTTTTACTTAAAAGAAAATAATATTTGATTTATGTCTATCATTCGCGTTCAACGAATTCTTCAAAACGTTCCAATGTAATTTGAAATTTACAAGCACTAGACTGTCTGTTGTATTTTCCAAGTTGAAAATCGCTTCCTAGATTCTAGTTTAAATATACATGATCTTTCAAAATAACTAAATTTCACATAACAAACAAAGTTTCGCATTTGAAGTTCATTGATGAAGTAGCGTTTAATAGTAGGTAATAACACACGTAATTTCAACCATATTTCATTGAAATAATATCTTTAACAAAAAAAAAAGAAGAGAAATAAATTCTTCATAAAGAGAATGCAATCATTAAACTTCAACATACAATAACTTATATTGCGATTAATTGTTTTTGTTCTTGTGCTTCACTACAAAAAGAGGAAAGAGAAGAAGGAAAGAGGTAATGATATTGACTCGATACTCTTGATAAACTGGTATGCAATGGGCCAGGATGCAAGAAGGCGTAATATATAGAAATAGATGCAAAATGTAATGTTGTAACGATATCTCAGACGTATATATTCTGTAGGAAGCGTACTTAGACGAAGTGCTTACTCGCAATCGCTTTAAGAGCAAGGACACGCCAACTATGAAAGGTGTTAAGAGGAACCGCGAACAGGCCAGCTGCGATAATGCACTCGTATAAACGACCGTATGCCTCATGCGGATTAACGCTCGAAGAAAAAGGTTCGCTTGCCGATGGGCACCATCGTTACATTTTAAAAGAGTGCTGTCATGCTATTATGCGGCCGGTGATATGATTCGTTTGCATTAAACATTTATACGTGTTCGTATCCGTAAATCGCGAAAAAATAACGGAATACTAAATGCACGAGATTTCAGCTACCAACGAACGGTTTTAGTTGTCCGGGAAGAATGTCGTGTATCGTTCTTGGAATGTCGTGATGGGTTCATATCGTTTCTTGAGAAGTCCTTTAAGAAATTGACCGACTAACGTGGTTGCTTTTAGTACTCACGATTTCATGCGTGTAATTTTTATGAATTTTGTTAATCTAATGCAAGATTCGCATTTAATGCTTAAATGTGCTTTAGTGCTTTTATGTTTCTTTCGCTTTTCTTCTTTAAATTTCCATTGAGTATTGCTCCGTTGCATATTTGTCTATTACTTCTATCTATTTGCTTTCCAAAATACGTGATAAAAATTTCGGTCACGCAACTATTTTTCTTCGTTCAAATAGCATCTTATGTATTAATTTATGCGCTCTCTGGTTAATCGATTCTTGGTTTAATTTCACAGTAGAGCAAGTTATACGATCTCGAGCGACGACATTAACGAGACGACGAATTGTCTCCTATTCTGTAGACGCGTTTCAGTATGTTTAATGCGCCACTAACTTCGGAATGACGTGAATTACACGGGTGACGTTCGTCTGTACAGGATCGTTCACAACGGAATCTAATTTTCGTGTAAAAAGAGAATAACGAAACCAGACGTACGTATTTAAAATCTGGATTTGAAAATACGAAACACAAATTCGAATATGAAAATTCAAAATCTGAATTTGAATTTAAGAGTATAATAATTAAAATACTGCGGATGCAACAGATTTCTCGAACCAATAAACAATCTGAATTTAAAAATATAAAACTTAAGATACAACAAATGTGTGGAATCACAAAATTAATAAATAAACTGGCTTTCTTTTAGATATCGAAGCATATAAATTAAAATACAATGGACATCAGTTTCCAACTCAATAAGCAAACCGAACGTATAACAGCATGGCGCACCATCATTTGCAATGGAAAGTATCGTCGATGGCTAACAATACTACCGATAAATTTCTAGCAGCGTACAAATATCTTAATAACACGTATTGCTAAATTATACTCGTATACCTTCCCATTTGTCAAAAGACTAAAAAACACTTTTTTCTCATCACGCGCCTCAATTTGCAGCAACCTGTAAGCGCATATTCAAAGCTGCCATTTCCAAGAAAGGTTTCCCTTATCGCAGCGAGCAAGAGATGCCGGTCGACATAACGTTTGGAACCCTCGTCCGTCGTACTAAACGTTCCTAAATGAATCGTTAATCGTTAACGGCGTGGCGTTACGACTCTCAGGCTCGCTTATAAACCGGAAATTCGTTGGTCGAATGTCCAACTGTCCAAATCGTTCGGCAGCGAAGCTCTTCCGGTCAATAAAGTCAGGCCTCGTTTATTGCTAAAAGAGACCTAGCAGGTCCTGGTTGTTTCTGACCCATCATTAAAGCGTACGTTAAGCGCACTGTTTTTTCATTTCGTTAAATCGTTCCGACCTCTGCCCCCTCGACGCTGCTTCTCTCGTTTCTCTATATGTAATCGTTTCTGGTTCCCGGTTCCACCGAGCGAGACTCGTAGGATCGTCGAAAGGTTGTAAACGGTCGCTCATCCAATACGGAATGTCGACTACGAACGGAATAGCCCGGATTCCTGACTTTATTAAGCCTTCGGTTTATGCGGAACATTTTGAACGTTGACCCACGTGCAGCATCGGAAACAAAGCCTACGCGGTTCGGAGAAGCTACGGGTTCGACTTGGATTTTCACGAGGAGCATAAAAGCGTGCACGGGGTTGACTCGCGATGATAAAAACGATTACACTCGAGCAAACGGCCTGCTCATTTAATCGTCGTAGTTAACGCGTCTCGCGGTATGGTTTCACGGATGAAATTCGCCGTGACAGACTAACGTTTGTCGGTTAATTCTCCTTTTCTTTTTTCTTGCGTTTGCATATGGTGGAAAAAAGAAAGATAAAATTAGAAAATTACACGGAAACCGCAGAGCGTGACAATTCGATTCATTTGTACGCTTGTGCAACGAAGAAGGGACTTTAATGCTATTTATGAGACACAGAGGTCTCGTAGATTTATAGTATTCTATATTGTACATGATATTTTATGGAATAACGGACAATATGAGTATATTGCGCGACAGGTTTATAGGTTTATTAGCTCTTTTATACGGCAGAAGAAAATTCTAACTCGGTTTTTGCGTCTCCGAACCTCTTGGCTTTTTTGCGCCCTTTCGGTTATCCAGTGGATGCAAGCACATTTAACCCGGTCGCGCCCCAAATAATCGTAAAATTTGATAATTAAATTTAATCGCACCTCTTTAATGGCCCTTCGTCGTTGCCATTGTGTTCGTCCACACAGCGTTTACTGCGATGCTCGATTACACGAAGCTTTGAAACATATGCTTTATATACCTCGTCTTCGAACGATGATACGCCATTACGTTTCTGACACGTCATTAACTTCGTTAGTGCTTACGACGTAAGCCGTTGGAGGAACGTGAACTCGCCTAAATCGAAACCGTTGCTACGCCGCGATAAAAGTTCTCGTAATCGTAACGTTGGAATATTTCTGTTTTTTTTTTTATTTCGTAGCGAATTGAACGCGGTACGGTCTCAACTAACATCTCTTAAAATAGCAGCTATGAGGAACGCAGTTCCTAGTGTACGTTATTAATGTATCATATTATAGTCGGTATTCCATTAGACGGTGTCGGTCGTTGATACAGCGGCAACGTATATTTTCCATGGTATTGGTCATTCGTCTTGAAACACGTGGTCATCGCGCAAGTTGTCGCGACTCGAAGCAGGTTTCGATTAACCGACGCGACGTCTCGTTGATTCTGGCGAAAAATACGATTGAAATTGCGTGTTCGTTTCTTGCATGCTGTTTCACCGTGGCTAGCTGCTTTTTTATGCGGGAAATGAAAGCAGCGTGAAAGGGGATATCCGTTTAAAGCTTGTTGGCAGAAACGAGAAAAGTAAAAGAAAGAGAATAAAGCGAGAGAGAAAAAGAAGGGGAAAAGAAACGATACGTCCGGAACGCAATTTGTACTGTGTCATACAGTCAGGGGTCGTTGTATTAACAACGCGACAGAAAACTTATCGCAACGCTTAAAAGCACTAGCCTGAGTATTAAGCGTCGCGATACTACTCGAGCAATCTTGTCTTGCTAAATGCTAGAGTGCACGTAATTCCATGGAAGATATTGGATAACCCTCGAGTGCATCGTCGACCGTAAACGGGCACCGGGAGGGTTAACTACGTGGAATATATCTTTATCGTCGGTGAAAACGTGCGTATCACGGTGATAGTTCATTTTCGACGTGGAAGAGTGCTTCATCGGGGATCGCCAATTAAAACGTCGTACTGCCAACAATGCCGTAGAATGGAGCCCGCAATTCCGCGCTTCATCGACGTGGGTTTTTGATGGCGGAGACCGCGCCCGCCGTCGAACCTCTGCAACACAACGGGTCCAGGATCACCGTGCGTATATACGCGTGCACACCGATATGGAAACGCAGCGTGTACCAGCGTGACGCGGCGTGTGGTTGTAAGAGTCGGTACAATGGAGCAGAAAACAAGAGACGGTCGGGACTTCAAAGTGCCGGATGTTATGGAGTGAGAACGCTACTGGATCCGGCACAGTCTGATAATCATCTCTACCAAATACTTTGTAATCGTTAATTACGGCGCAGCATCGACGACGCTTTGGGCAAAAGATCAGTCACTCGGTGGTGCGCAGGGGTGGTAAGCAACGAAAGAACGAAGGGTTTTATAGTCTTTTATATCGTAAAGAACGGCACAGATATATGTATATTTCAAGTCCTCTGTAGGCTTCAGATTCGGGTCCTTTTGAGTCGAGCAACCCCTTATTCAGCACTTCGCCTTCTTTAACCGACGGGTATTACCGATTATTTCTCGTGAGTCTACTTTCCCTCTGAATGCGCGTTTTCCATTGCGCGATTCTTAATAAGGTGCGCTTTGTATCAAGGGCTCGGAAGCAGCGACTTTTACGCCGGCGATAGGAAAGTTAAATATGTTCAGTTTTGTAAGCGGCGTGATACATTTTTTCCGTTTCAACCATCTTGCGCTGCATTTATTAATTTTCAAGCTTTCGAAATTTGCTTCGGCGAATTATAACGAGGCAATGGGAGAAACAGGGCATGTTATCCAAAGTTATATTTCCACTAAAAGCGCAACTTTCGAGTCAGATTTGACGAATGTTTCTTCCAAGCGAGATGAATTATAAAAGCGGTCTGTCACGACCTCGAAACATCCCGTTTATTTTAAACGCATAAATCTTCGTTCGGGCAAAAGATGGTAGTGATTCAAAAGGAAATAGTCGAATTTATCGTGGATGTTTAAATCGTTGGAGCTGTCAAGTCGCGGCAGTGCACGGTACGTCAAGTTGCGAGCCAGGATCAAATGAGGCGTCGGAAGATTTCGCGAAAATTTTTCTCGAACCCCATGAAAACTGTTCCTTTTTTTCCTGCCGAAGGGGCGTAACGCTCGGGTAAATGAAGCGCACTGGAAAAGGAATCGCCGGAGGAGAGAAAGGCTCTGCTAAATATTCGAATGCTCGAGTGCATTCAAAGTGGTGCTTAGACTCGGTACGCGGCTATCATTCTCCGCTATATTTTAAGTCTTTCTATGCGTGCATTGTCTTTTATCACACGTATATTTCAAGCCATTTCTTCGACGTATATGCATCTCCGTGTAAAATGCGAGGAATAAGCATCGTAAGTGCATTTCATTCTCCTTTATGGTAGAACGAATCGTTTCATTAAGTTGACTGATTTAATTACCACTTATCGAACGCGCAACATTCATTACGATGATGCAAAGCGTGAATAATTATACCCTGGTTCTTTGAATGTTTGTGCGTATGAAGTGTAATTTTTAATTGCCTGTAGTTTCTTCGATGTGTCGTACAGTTGATCGGAGTGATTTATTCGTACGTGGTTTTATCAATCAATTTCGCAGCTTCATTTTGCATATCTTTAAGAATTATCTTAGTATCGTGGACAAGGGGCCTGGGGTTGCGGAGCATGTGCGTAGTGGGGCTAAGACAAAAGACACAAGGCTAAAACAAAAGACACGAGGCTAAGACAAAAGACAAGGGGTTGCTAAGAGACGATAAACGAATTAACAGCATTGTGAGTTGAGAAGTCAGAGAGTGCGAATTGCGTTGTCGAGATAGTGTTGCTAGCGTTGTCGAGAGAGTGTGGTCCGCGTGAGAGAAAGCATTGGATCCGTGGTAACGAGAGTTGTTAATCAACTATCTAGTTGTCTTAATTATAGTACGTTATTGTGATTAGTTCACGTTAAACAACCATCGTTTCCTGTTTAATCCATTTATTGCAAATAAACTAATTGTAGCAAAGATCCTACATTATTATACAGCTTTAGAATTAAACAATTCCTCTAATATAATCCGATGTTATATAAAAAAATCACACGAACGTTTCGACTATCGAGATATCGAGACTTTGATATTTTCGTTATAATTCTTTTAACGTTGAATATACGCGATTTATAACAAATTTTATCTCTTTCGATGCTTTTAATTTTTAAAGGTAGGAGAAAATTTAATAGACCGCGTTGGATCATCAGATTCTAATTTCTAGTAGACGATACTTTATATGCACGGATCTAGTAAATTTTTAATTTCATCGGTAGAGCTTTCCTTGGAAAAATTCCAATGCACGTAACACGATTCGGTAGAAGAAAACGAACTCCTCGGTAATCTTTATGTTTTCTTGTTTGCCTTTCCAGCTCGGTTATTACTTACCAGCAAGGATAATTATTATGAGTCGGCCCCTTCGAGCATCTCGAAAACGGTGTAACTTGCGGTCGAAGCTTCCGAGTTTCGCGCGTGCGTTAATCGTAATCGCTTCTCGGAAGATTTCGCCCTATGGCCAAGGCGTGTCGTCTTCGTTGCTCGTTTCTTTGTTTCGTATCGTCCATTAACCGCGAGTGGGCTCGTGCCGTGCTGACCGCACCAGGAAATGAAGACGAGTTATCATCATCGTCTGGAAATTACCGTAGTGCGGTGTGTACAACCCTGTCGCTAATAAGAGCAACGTAAAACGGCGGGAAACGGGCGGATGGGTAGAGGGGAGAAGGGTGGAATAGGCCGAAGAAACGTCATAAAATCTGAGCAACCACAAAAACCGCAGCGTTGCACCGCTCTAGGTTCAAGTAGCAAGTTCAGTGGCCTTGATAGGCGTTGCAGCAATGTACTCTCTGCGGCTCGTACTCTTTCGAACACGGTATAAGTCGCAGGTGTGTAGGTTTAAAACGAGCCTGTTAATCGTCCGGAAAACTATTAGATGCCTATTTCTTTTAATCCTACTTAAAGATGAGTACTACGCTAATAAATTGCACGCTTTATTTCGCGTAGCTTTTATCACCAATTAAAACGTGTACTTATCGAGGCATCGTTTCGTAACTCTACCAGTTGCGCACGTTTGGAAACGTGTTCGATATTACGTTCGTGAAAAAAAAAAAGAAAGAGAAAGATGAAAAGAAACGAAGGGATCGAGGTGTTTATCTGGTGTCTTAATGAATGAAAATGTTACGAGGTGAACTGTATCTCCCACGATCGTGGCTATTCTTACGGCCCTGACGCCTTAAGTCACGATGCATGTATGCGTGTCCGGAAGGTGGTTGAAAGCCGTGTACAGGTGTGCGTATGTATCGACTCGCGCGTTAGGGAAATAGAAAGTATATAGCTGCGCCTGTGAACTGGTAAACGATAATATTGATTGCCCCGTAGTCAGTGGTTTTTCCAAGCTCCCGTAGATACGATCGGACCGATTGATTCGATCGCGATTGTGAGAGCTCATGGTCCCGCACGAGTGACGCTGATTGCGTTCTAAAACGTGTATCTAGCGCGAGAAAAAAAAAGGAGGAAAAGAAAAACGATGCCGGTGCCCGGTGATTACCGTCTCTTGTAACAGAGTACGCCCCTGCAGGCTATAGGTCGCTAGATGATTTATTGCGCTCGGTCCACGAATTCTCTTTGTTCAGATTACATTTTCGATATTCGCACGACCGCCCACAGACCGCCAAGTTGTTCAGCGGCCTGGGTTTTCACGCGAATCAGGTCAAAGGTAATTTTCCCTGCTACCAGATAGCGTGCAACGTTTTCTCGTAATCAGGATTCGAGCGCGGTTGATTTGGTTTCCCGCGTAATTAAGTTACTACTATCGCGCAAGCTCGTATACGAATCGATGGCGAGTTTCAGGTAGGGTCGGATATCTAGACGCGTCTAGTGGATGCTAATGGACGTCAGGTGGATCGAGACGCATTATCAACGCGTGCATCCTCTACGGGCTGCGTGCACCGCAGGATGCACGTGCACATTCGCATGCATCGACCTGCCGAACCAGTACGACGCACTACGTCCCACTCATGAAGTTCCCGTGAGCTGCGCTACGGGTTTGCCTGTGAATTAGGGGTAGCTTGCTTTGGATTATTACGTCATAACAGTACGACCACCTGGATGCAATTGCCGGTACTGATGCGACCGAACCTGTCGTCCTATTTATTGGTTGTCCGCGAGCGCCCGTATCACACGAGATCGCATTGAAATCTCGCCTAACTGCTTGTTCACGATTTACGCTCAGGCTGCTGTATTTACTCGTTTTTCCACATTTTCCCTCCAGCCACTGTTTTCTCCTTCACTCTAATAACAGTTGCTGGATTTTCAAGGTTTGCTTGCCGTGCTTATTACGATAATGATCGTTGCTACATTTTGAAACATCGTGACAACCGTGACAACCGTGACATTCGACTCGACACCGTAATCGTCGTCTAGGAAGTTTCCTGCGCGACGTTCATTTTCACGGCCTCTTGCAACTTCTGTAAAACGCGCCGTAGCAAGTAATCGCGTTCACATCGAAGTGCGTCGGCCCGTATGAATCCTCTTTCCGTGCTCGCGTGACCGATTCATCCGTGTTGGTCGATACCAGGATTTTGTAGCGTACTGATAGACGCTCGATGTCTCGGTGCTCGTCAAATTAATGCAAAACACAAGGTACAGCTGGATACGCGCCCGTAAAGAACATGGCTCGTACCACTTCGAAAAAGGAACCATAAAATATGAAATGTATTAGATTGATAAGGCTCCGGGAGTCTTGCCGGGGTGGAAGAAGGGTGGGAGAGAAAGCAGGAAGATAGGAGACGAAGGGAGACGCGAAGAGCATAAACGTATTTACTCTGGCTCAGCATAATATCTCGAGCTTTTATAACCAATAAAAGTTACAGCTGACACTTCTCTCTCTGCAGCGACTGCGATACGCGGACCAATGCACGGACACGCTTCCTTTTTCGCGTATATACGTTCACTCTTACGCGTAGTCTCGTACTCGCGCCACAGCTAAAGGAACAAGGCGATTTATGAGCAACGAGAGACACGGTAACGAGAGTCCCGACCATCGGAACAATCGCGGCATTGTGCTCCCAGATCTCTTTGTGCCTTCCGACTGGTACTGCGCGCGTAACTCGTGACCTACCACTTCTAACGCCTCTTGGTCTTAATTAAATTAAGCCTGATACGCTGAAAGCGCGCGCGTGTCGACCGAGACTCGCTAACGACAAGTTCCTCTGTGCGTTGGAGTTTCGACGCCAGGCATCTTTAACGACTTCGAAAAGGCGTCCGTTGATAGAGTAGCGACCTCACGCAGCGTGGATCAGTGAGTTCCTTTATAACCATGGATTTTATGTCACGATAAAAGTAAACGCGGCGGGTGTCTCGAGGGCGAACGTGTCCTCGCAATTAATAATATTGGACATGTTTCGTGAAAGAAAAGTAAGATACAAGACGATCCTACTGGGGTATATTCCACGCACGATACCCTGAAATCCGTGTTACGATCGTTTCTACGATTCACCATTGGCAGCCGAACTCTAAATACCGCGATAATAAAGATTTTATGAATGTCTATCTCGGTGAGAGGGCTAGCTGGCAATTAGAAATATTCGCTCCGGAGACAGTTAATATCTTCGTTCTACCGGACAACGCGTTCCGACATCCACCGGCGGGAAAAATTTTATCGCCGCGAAAGAAAAATGGAATAAAAGAGTAATAGCCCTGAAACGCGAGCTGACATCGAAATGCGAGTCGTGCAGCTCCGTTAAAATTACGACTTTACCCTTGCTCCTGGTTTCTTCGCTACGAGGAAGAAATCGCTACGATTCCATTCTGTCCCTTACATTGTACGTCGAATGTACGTGGAAACGACAAACGGTAGTACCGGAAAACGATCGCTCTCTCTTCTTCCTCGTTCAGACAGGCGGATCAACGTGAAACTGTCGTCACGAAACGCTGGAGAGCTAGTCCGATCGTCCGCGAGTCTACTTCCGTCGCGCTTTTACGCTGCTTTTACTGCTCGGAATTAATCAAATGGAATAAAATAAGGAGAATGAGTCACGTTGCCAAGTCGAGAATGGGATTTATCGTCGTGCAAAGCACCTTCTGTTTATAATTACACCGGTATGGATTTACTGCTAATGTTTCGCGTGAAATTGCGATCGATCCGTTCGCCAGTTCCCAATGTACACGCTGTTTATCTAGACACGCGGTCGATATCGCGCGACGTGCTTCTGCTCCTTCTCGTTTTATTGGCGCTACCGCGTTGCCTTACAGCGCGTAATAATAATACATAATACAGGTGGCTTTCGCTCAAAGATGCCGGCGATATGGTCGATAAAACGTCCGTCAGCAAGAAACGTGATTTTCTGATAAATATTAATGCCGTCCTGCTACATCGATGTCCGTGGTTTCGACCGTGAGATAAAGCTCCACGTTGCTATCTAAATCGGGGCGAAATTATCGAACGACATGGTCTGGCTGCGTATTTAATAACGAGAATCGTTTCGATCAATTGGAGATGAAATTGTGTTTGATTGCTGGGTATTGCCGCACGAAGAACCAATTAATGTACAAACTATTGGCGATTGAGTTAGTCGACGAAACAGGGAAAGAGTTCTTGTTGCATGCAAAAGCATAAGTACTACTGTTTATAACTATTTCGGCATTTGATTTAATTCTATAAAAATATCGATATTTTCGTCATACGACTCGGATGTATTTGCGGCACCCATTTTCATCCATTTGCGATTCTTCCTGTTTTATTTATACCAATTAACCATTGCTTTTAACGATATCTGTTAACCGAATATGTCTGCTTGAGATAAGATCAGAGTTGAAAATGAGATTAAAGGCATTCGTACACCGGTTAAAGGGATAAGTACACATTTTATATGTACGTGATAATTTGGAAGCGTGGAAATAATTATGGACGATGGTGTAAGTACGTATTTACGTTCCTCTTGCTACGTGCAGTTACAGTTACCTTGGCTAACTATTTCCTATAAGACTATTAACGATGTTCTTTCGTTCCAAAAGCAATTAAACCGTGAAACAACCTTGGCACAGAGTAATGCCGGGAAAGTAACGATAGGAAACACCCGTTGAAGGGTTGATAAAGGCCGGGTCTCGTAGCTGGTTAACGGGAAATGCTTTATATATCCTATACCCTGGAGAATATCCGAAGAAGATAGCGTTTGATATACGATTTCGCGCCGGTATAAATTAACTCCCGGTGACATTTAGATTAATTGTTCGAGTTCGCGTTACCCGGGGGCCCGTTTTTTAGGGTAAGCAATCGTAATCATTATCGCAGCTGCTTTCTGTTAGCTATTAATATCGAGCGTAGAATCGTCTAGCGTTCGCGACGCGGTTACGAATAAATTGCGAACGAGAAATTAGTCGAACGTTTGACTGTACGTTTCTCCTCGTCAAGCATGCATACGCCATAATTCGTCCATTACGCAGCTCGTAACAATGGGATTAATTTTCCAATCGCGGCGGGACGATGTAACGCGATGGGTGGTACGGTCAGATATCGGTATTTTGACGTGGCTTCGCTACTTTCGCCTCGTTTCGGAGATTCTCGATTTAATTTCGGGTTCACGTCGGGGGAATACGTATCCCGCGGCTTTCTCGACGATGTACAAGCGTGCAAGACGGTCATTAGGACAAAACGTTCTCTTTGATCTCGTCACGATCACCGTATCCCGCAGCAACGTTTCCCAAACGATGTCCAAACGTTCGGTGGTCGTGTTCTGTTCGACTCTTCTTCCACGCGTTCGCTCCTCTTCCTATCTTTATTGATATTCGACGGTCTTGGGCACGAATAGGGCTGCGGTAAGGCGCCCGCATTGTGTCAACAACCCTCGACAGAAAACCAGAAGCTGCGAATTATGATAGGGGCTGAAGCACCCTGACGTTGTCATTAGTGGTGGGCGAAGGGCACAAGAAGGGCCAGCGACATAACGAATCTCATCGAGCACGTTTTCAAACTTGCGTCACGATTCGGATAATTGTATCCTGCTGTCGTAAAACTTTCGATTCTATGCTCGTCCTTCTTCATCTCTGTATTTCGCTGAGTTTATAAATTTAACAACTTATTTTAATCACATTACTATATAAAACGGTCTTGCTCGAGAAACTTTCAAATACAAGGAACTTCAATTACGTTCGTAACGTTTCAACTCTCCGCGTATAATTACCTTTCGATTCGTTTAAAAAGTACGAGCAGCCTGGTCGACGGGTCGCTAAAAATTGCTTACCGTCTCTCAGTCGTTTCGTTTTCTTTCTCGTCAGAGAATTCCCAGCCAACCGACGCCGGGGAAGAGCAATTTCCTCCGGCATATCCGGATTTACGGTATCCTCCTCGAGGATATCGAACAAATTTAGCGCGAAACACGTAACGAACGAGCTTCGCAGCGCTGCGAGCTGCCAGGAGGCAGGGGGTGGGTGGTGGCAGGCATATATATCGCGACGGCAGTTGAAAACTTTAACTACCTCACAGCTCATAACCCCGTTATGACCTCCGTGCCCACCATACAGACGCGAGTATCTTTCTCTCATCGCTTATTATTTTCTTGCCCGGGTCAAGACAAATATTGTCTAGACATTAGTGCCCCGGGAGCTCGAAGCATCATCGTCCGTGTTATTTCAAGCGAAATACTTTCTGGATCCGTTGCACGTTGGATACGATGGATAGGAGGGTTGCAGAGTTAAGCTGAATCTCGAGGGCAGGCCAATTTCGTGGTTCTATCGCTTACCAGACGATGGTCACTTTTGTGCCGATTTCACGTGTCGTCCTTTCGTCGACAATCTCTGATCCTTTCCGTAAGCCTCAAAGGAAGAGATGTTATGTCAGGACTCGAGGGTGATCTTCTTCTGCTTCTTCTTCTTCTTATTTCTCTTCTTTCTCGTTGTATCACCCCTCTCAATGGATTCTTCTCTGATCTCTGCTCGGCGCCGCGCAGATTCTCCGCTTGGAAATAACAAGCTTCCACCAGCCGAGAATATCTTCCGTAAATTTATCGACCGACAGAGTGGAACGGGAATGATGCGTTTATTGTGTACCTCTGAGATGATCTCGCACGAGGTCTATCGGTGCACACGTATTATTGTACGACGAACGTATTCATGAGTTAGACGTGGAACGTTTACGATCCATGTGGTACGAACCATATAACACAGGTATACATAGATAACGTAGTAAAGTTTAGTCGAAGACGTTACTATATTTGTTTAGTCTTGTTTACTTTAAGTCGACACGATGTCCATTAATCTTGTAAAAGGGTCGGTTCGTTGGATTCGCGTCGAATGTATTTCACGCGACAGCTTTTCTATCTGGTCTTCGGGGTTTAGTCGGGCGAAACAAAACGTTTTAAACGATGATTCAGCTTGAGACTACCGGGAGAAAGAGACACCCTCCGTCAGTCAAGGAAGCGTCAAAAGCTACGATCACCCCTTGACAGCCACTTTAAAATTATACCGATAATGAAATCCAGCCTCGACCCCTAATTCCTAAGCTAAACCCTGCGGACAGACCGAGGAACAGATGCGGGGACAATGGCGAGTCGATCGTCGGTACGAAATGAATTTAAAGTCGGGATTTAAAGGCCTCGGAAACACAAAACATCTCCCCTTTTAGTGTACCAGCGTACAGTCGCAATTATTACAAGCCGATCAGCCGTAAGAGATATTGTTAGTTCTTCGACGTAGGGGCTGATGCTTGGGGATGGAAAGTGTTAAACGGCGATTCGTTACAAGCTTGTTGGTTGATAGATCACACTAAAATTTGATGGGTTGTAACGTAACACACGACCAATTGTGTCGAACTTGTAAACAGTCTTTTATATTGCCAATATCCAATTGCTTTTTACCTGGAGACTATCCTTCTTATTCGATCATTCGTATCTTTTAAATTGTACATTATTATCGATGAATTAGGATGAACTTTACATAACGTCAGAATGTTTTAACATAGTAGATTCAGAATTCAGTGTTCAAGTTCATAAAATTTGGCAAGGATATGTACAAGTCGGTGGGACACGGTAATATCGCACGTAGGTGCGTAGTGTGTGGTACAATCACCTGTGGATTCAGATACTTCGGTAGAATCCCAGATCCACGAGCCTCTGTAGAATTACGTGCATACAAAATTGTACGTAGACTCGTAGAAATTGGTACAATCGAACCTAAATTTTAACTAAACTACAAAAACTCTAGATATATCGATATAGCCGCGAGCATCTTAAAGTCTTTAGAGGTCCGAAAGACCTGGAATTCTGTAATTCCGTTCTGAAATCCTCGAAGAAAAGTTAGAAAGTTAAGATTCTGAGAAGTTAGGGAACGCCGGAGATCTCGTGGACTCTGATTATTCTAGGAACCTGCGAGTTTTAAACTGTTTGAACAACCATAGCGATCGCAACGACTTGAACGACGCTCATCTGGATTCCAGAGATCATTCGAGTATCTCTGTCACCTACAACATATTTAGCGTCATTCGTACCAAGTTTCTCGCGCCGCAAAATCTATTCATCGTTTTCAATTACTTCCAAATCTTTGTCATTTTCATTTCGTTGGAAAGGTGGTCCGTACGAAATCTATTGCGTCCGAAATTCTTCCTCTCGCATCTTTCAAGTACAGATCGATTAACGCTCTCGTTGCTCACTTTGGTACGTGTATTCTTTTCAAGCGTCCCTAGACTATCCTACATCAGTGTCGTGGCAGCGTAAACGGGCCATTAGGTGCTTTTTGCGAGCACATGCATAAAGCCGAACGCGAAGCAACGGTGAATGGCTGAGGAGCGCCGCGATTTCCCAAGTTTCCGCGTAAGTTTGTCCTCTCCCATTTGGCGCGGAAGATTTAACACTTCCACTACGTAGTTTACGATATACAGATATATGTATAGTACCTGCACTGGTTACGAGTGGGAGGAAACTGGTGGTATACTGGTTGTAGCTACATATATACGTACAAGCGAGAGGCGTTATGCATGGGGTGCCATTCCGGCGCGCTTTAACACCCGTATATAAGGGTGAAATTACACCTCCGGCCATTCCTGTATTTTCGGAACTTGATTAACGCCGCCGTCCGAGACGATTATGGCACTACGCGATGGGATTAGTTAGGATCGTCTGGAACTTTACTTCTTCTCCGGTAACGACACGGCTAATTTCACGTGCATCCATTATTTTTCGAATTAATCGCTAATATCTTTTCGTGTACGGCTTGTCGTTGTAAAAATTTCTGTCGATGAAAGTTTATTACGTCGCTGGAAATAATTGGTGGACCGATACTACGAGCGGTTCTATTGCATCGGCCAAACGAACAGAGGCTAAGATGACAGATCATTGGTATAGCAATCAAATAAAGCAGTGTAGTAATAAGGAGCGTAACTTTCAAATCACGAGACGTTATAGGTCGATAACTTAATCATTAGACAAAAATCTACGGATAACAGCTACAGTAAATTCTGTTCTATGCTTGTTCTACTACGGTATACCGTGGCAAACAACGCATCGCGTATAATATGTCAATAATACATCAAAGAGCAATTTCAAGTTACAGTTCGTTAAATCTTTGATACACAGCTGTCGAAGAAGCGAGGTACAATGAAAAGAGTCAGGGTTACTGTCGCGCCAACCGTTCCACGCGCATTCACGATCTTTCACGACAACATAAAATCTTTCATTTCCATTCGAAAATTCGACGTGCGTAAACGGGCGTGCGCATACAGCGTGTGTTGCGCGAAGGTTTTAGCGTCGAGGGGTGCAAGGCGATAAAAATCGCTAAACATTATACAGATTTGTCGGTCGGATTGGTTTTACGATTTTTCTTCGCGCCGTTGGTAGAGAACCGACTGCCACCATGGCCTTCCTCCGTCACTTTTTATTCCCATAATTTAATTATCTCTCGGTTTATAGCACAAGACTAGCTCTAGTGGGTTAGATCCAACGACCATAACGCCCCACATAAATCCAGCCGAGAGATATCACGTTTGCCTCGAAACTCCTCACGGATATTCCCCATAAAGTACATTCTCGGATCAAGAATAGTGCACGCTAGGTCCTCCATGTTGATCCAATTTCTTTAGCCTCATCGTACGAACGAAGCCGCTATTTCCATTATTCAATTACAAAGTTATTGTGCACTATGCGCGGCCCGAACCTCGCAGCTCGCTATTAATCCCAGCTGTATCGATTTTCGAAATTTCGCTTGGATTAATACACCGATAATCGAATTCTCTTGACATCAGCTTCTCGGAATTTCAACGAGAAACTCGGTCGTTTCGCTATGCTAGAGATAGTCGGGACTTTCCCCTACATTTAGATTTAGATAGAAGCGTAGCAAACGCGGCTGGCTTCGTTTGACGGATTCTCCCGAGCAAAAATAACGTTACCGCGAACGTGTCGCGTTCCCGGAAATATTCTAAATTAGAAAGACCTCTCCGGTGCACGTTCCGCCAGCATCGGGTATGGTTAACATTAAGGGCCAAGCAGTAAAACGTAAACGTAACATTAGCAAGCATAAACGAAGTAAGTTATTGTTTTCCTAATGTCCGACAAACGTGTCGGGATAATAGATACGTTACAAAATCCTATTACGCAAGTCGTAGATACGAAAAGAATCGCTATAATTTGAAAGGAATCTCAATTTCTTCGGATTTTATAAAATCGTTGAATCTACATGGGAAATGGTAAGATAAAAGGAAGAAACGTTGAGCATATTCCTGAAATTCCTCTTCGTAGTTACAATGCCGATCGAATAATAGACAATAATGCAAATCGATCGAGAACAAATTTCAAATACGAAACGTTACGTTTATGCGACTCTGGTTCTTGACGGGTTAAGTTGCAACGGGTGGTGTATCGCTGCACGAATTGCACGGTACTGTTCGACAGTTAATGATCGCAGCACGTGTTCCATACCGCAAAAAAAAAAAGAAGAAAGGAGAATAAAAAAGGAATGTAGTTCACCGTGAAAGTTTCGCACGCGACTGGCCCGATTTCGTGTACAAGCTGAAACCGTGTAACCTTCGGTAACAGTATGGTACGATGGTCATCGTTTGCCAGGTGGTCGTCCCGCGCCGGAAGTAGGATTCTGATATCTCGATGAGAGCCTCCCTTTCGGTACGTATAAACGTTATGGAAATAAGGTCAAACCACCGAGCGCATCCGCGTGGGGCTAGGCTGAAGATCGAGGGTGAATAGTTGGGATGGAGGGTGCGTGGGGTGGAAAGGTGAGCGTGGAGAAGACCGTGAACCGCATAATAGGGAATCACCGTGCGCACCCGGGTGCAATCTTTACATATAAACGTGTACACGATGTCGACAGAGGTACGTTTTTCGAGTGTGTATGGAGGGTGCGGTCGCAGGTACAATAAGCACGAGGGACACAGAAGGAAGGGAAAAAAAGCTAACAACATAACGCGACACAATACTCGTCAGGTTCCGCGTCGCAATTTCTCGGGGATCGGTAACAGCAGGGTGGCTCACCGGCAAACGTTCGCTTGGTAATTAGACAGCACGAAGTTGGACGATCGTTGAAAGAGGGAAAACGCGTTTGCTTTTCTTTGATATAGGTTTTTCTACGTACGTTTAGTATAGAAGTATATAAAAAAGACGGGAGAAGGTTGCGTGGTCAAGCTTATTCGACTACCGATTCATTCGTCACTCGGCATTTTTCTTCTTTGTCCTGGGAAATCGGAGAAGACTCGTTAGCGGAGTAGTAGTTCCTTTTAGATTAAGCGATGTTGCGCGACGCCATGGTTCACTGTCAGCGTATCCGTGCAGAGCAATTTGTTAATTTGAAGCGGATAAGCATCGGCTATTCCCAAAGGGGAGACCCGCTAGTATTCGGGGTGAAATTGCGTATTTATGCCGCGCATAATCCGACCATTCTCCAAATGGTGGCGAATCTATCAATGCCGTCGCATTACCGCTTTCATTTTCCTACGTCGATGGAGACACACAAAGCCGTAAAAAATAGATTCCGTCCGGCCATTTTCGTAGGTCACCCCCGTTTCACGAGGATATCGTTCAATTTTTTACTTTCGTCTCGCGTCCGAGGCCAGGAAGGTCCGTCGACGTTTATTCGCGTTTTTTCCTTCTCTCTTTCCGGTACATGCGAACCGTCGTATAATTGGAGTTCGATCGGCGAACAAAAATACGGACGAACGTCTCTGCTGACAACCGTGGAACAAAAACTCGATCGATTTCTTTCTAATCGACTTAGAAGTCATACGGGAAAGTTCGTTTCTACGAACAGTTCGCCATTTTTCGTTCATATAATGGGGAGTTAATATTCAGTTTACCTGTACAAAGCCGAAAAATTTGTTTCCGTCTAATGTCAGAGACGCAGAAAATATAGAATATTTCCGCTCAAAATATATGTTTTTATCCAACAAATCATATAATACACGAATGCAGAGCGAAGTTCCATTTCGATGGAACGGTCTCGCGATTGGTCCTCGATATCAGGAGCGCGTGGCTCATCGTTTAAATTTTATTCGACGATTACCGCCATTGGCCGCTATAGACCCGAGACGGAGATACGATTTCTTTTCAATCAGCAGTCGAATCCTTACGACGCGAAGTTTACGCTATGCAATAAAGTGCTGAGTCTCTCGGTTCTTCGGCAACGCCAGGAAGTCCTGTATCGTCGAGGATGGAACGAAGAGAGGAAGAAGGAGCAGATAGCGAACGGAAAGTGGCGACGAGTAGGCTTGTGAGACGTGGATGATTGCGAGAAATAAAAGTCGCAGGGTGTGACTGATCGTTTATCTTGCGACAGGGACGGAAGCTTAGGCTAGGTAACGCGTACGTGCGAGAGGAAAATGCGGAAAGGAGGAGGGCGGAGGTAGAAATGAAACCGTTACGCGTCAAGGGATATTAGGGTGCTCCGAAGCACCGTACCCTCTCTACCGCACACACGTACCTACACTAAGAAGAAAAAACGTGGAATTTGTACTTCTATGATACTCGTTTCGCGATAACGTTCTCAAGTACCCGTCCCCGCGTTCCAGTCGTTTCATTTCGGCCTTTACGAGACGGCCTCCGATATCGATACCTTGGAACTACTCGCAAAGAAATGTTGTTATTAGGTGGAATTTAATCCTCTTCGGATATTCGTTAGTATCGTAAACTTCGTTTTCCTTTAATCGAACGACAAACTGTGAACGTCAAGGAAGAACGTTCCTTACGTTACAATTTACATGTTACGCTCACTGAAACGTGTAATTTTCTAATATGTAGTTGGTGCGTCTCTAATGCCCCTTATTGCAATTACATTTAATAAAATCACACTGCTTATAAATCATCGCTCGAGTCACGCGTACCAGTTACATTAAGTAATTACTCTTAGTCGTTATTAAATTTCCTTACTGTTGTTGTTTCCTTCCCTCTTCTCTCTTTTTTTTCGCGTGTATCCGATGAGCGCAGAATCTCATAATAATTAGCAGCCGCGACACGGGAGCAATTGCGTTTCGAAATTCTCAGAAGACAAGTACCGTCACTGTGTAATTACCTTGCGAGCTAATTAGATTAGCATACGCAGTTGTCGCGAAGTTTTCCATCGCGGCACGAACATATCGGGCATCGGGACACTCTTCGTCCTTATCGGATGTAGTCGTGTGCCACGCGTAATTACACCATTGCGAGAGATAATATGCTAACGAGTCGAGCGCTTTTAATGATATGTGTGAATCCCACTGCAAACGAGTTCTCGCAGCGCCTGACTAGTACAAACGGTTTCATATCGCTGTACGTTTATGAAGAGCGATCTCGCGATCTCCAACAACTACGGCCGTTTAGCGAACTCTCGAGATACTGTCGATACTCGCCTTTCGTTCAAGTGGAACGAATACAATTTTTTTTTTGTCACTAGCCTAATTTTTATACTTGATTATGTATGCTGGAAATATTTGCGTACCAATATATTAAAATAATTTATGACTTACACGCGAAGTAAAAAATAAATACAATAAATTTATACAGCATTGATAATTGAGCGTATCGAATTTTGGAATTAATGGATTTTTAGTTTGACTAATTAGCGATACTAAACTATTCTAAATTACAAATCAGTCTTATTAAATTATCCGAATTGAAAGTTAACGCTGGAACTATCGACGAGTAAAATACGAAAAGTTAAAGCGTAGAATCGCGGCTGTAGAATCGTCTAGAATCTTCGATCGCGTGTAAACAATCTGGAACCCTAACGTTTCAAACTATTATTACGCTTCTGAGTTTGATAGTTTCTTATAAATTCGCGTTCTAGTCAAGTGTATGGAGCAATCGAGCGGAGTTCCGTGCGACGATCGCGAAATATTCAGGAGACGTTCCCTTTTCAGGAAGAGGCAGCTAATAAAAGTGTCTCCGTGATAATTAGCTTTGGTAGAGAACGGTGGTCCTTTTAATTGTTATCGTTAAAACGGCGAGGAACTCCCGTCGGCGGAAGAAAAAAAAAGGATACGAGGGTCGAAATAATAGCGAGAGATAAAAGAAGGGCTGCTCTTACTTAAGGGACGTCCGTTTATGATTGAGGCTGTTCGTGCTTTAGTGGCTATTTAAAAACTCTGCTTTATTACGTCCCACCCGCTGGCATAGGAGATTTTTTATAATCATTATCTTTCGTACGCTCGGAAAGACACTTGGATTCTCTAGTTGGAGTCTGTTATTCTAGTCGCGGCCCCTTGTCACGGGGGATACCTCGTAATTTTATGCCTCGTTCGAGTAAATGCCTCGTTCGAAAATATTCTGATACCAGGGTTATTTAGGATTCCCTTCTATCTCGTTCAATTTGATAAAAAAGCTACGAATGACGCGGAACTGGGAGAATAGCAGGTACGATCAACTGACGCAAATTGCTCGCGTGTCCACTCGGTGACCGCGGTAATCAAGGCAAAAAGGGGGAAAAGGGAGAATCGCCCGAGAGTAAATACATACTCGAAAAGCGTGTCGTTATTTCTGCAGCGATGATGGTTCTCGCAACGCGGTAAGAGTCTACGATATTTAAAAGTAACGATTCTACGGAGGGAAATTCCGTGCTTATGGTACATACCTTCTCCATGGAGGTCGTCCGACGTATAATAAGCAAGCGACCTCGAAGCTCGTACCCGTGACTCTCGCCGATCTGAAGATACGCGACGCCTGCTCTTCGTCAACGACGTCACGGCAACTTTACATACGTTTGAACTCGACAATGCTCGGGTTAAACGATATTACATACGCATTCAAAGGCTGCGAGGAACGCGAGCCCGCTGGGTTAAAGCGGAGATAAATCAGCGTAACGTTATTACGGCTCATAGAAATCGTAGCCACTTGTGAATCCATTAAGGGCGCCACGATGCGCGCCCGTTGTTATTTCGTCGTGGAATCCTTCGGGCCAGGTGTAAGGAGTTCTAACTCTAGCTTTAGAAGGCGGAAGATACGTCGGACGAAGGAGAAGCGAGAGAAAGAAGCGACAGAGGCGAAAGAGGTCAGTGGAGATCGAGAAGGTTGACTGATCGTGGACGATTCGTCAGAAGATTCCCATGAACGTGTCTAGCAGCTAGCTCGAATCTCCCGAGTCTCCTTACGCTTGTTCGCTGTGCACGGTCTAAGACGAGTTCCACGGACGTACGTGGAATGAAGGGCCTTTGTCGTAAAGGTGAGTCAACCTGCACGGAATCGGGTCGCCCCTGACAATGGATTGATTTAGTGCACTTGTGTTTGAGGCGGTCTAGGAATGCCTTAGACAGATCTTAGCCAACCCCCGAACCACGCGCGTCTCTCGACATGTATATCGGTACATAGATGCCTCCTATATAAGGTGCGTCCATGTACACATAGTACACGGTGAAATTCGTGTAACGTAAGTGCGTTTAACCGAACACGTGTATACCAAACACGGCGGTGTTTCGTTCGTCTATTATGTGCGCGGTAGCGCATCGCATCGTGTCGTCGTCCGACGTGCCTGTACCTTCTCTCCGCCTACGTCCTCTTTTCGAGCTTCGCTCGGAAGCTTGGGGATTATCGCGCTATCGGATGCGCGGTCACGCACGTACGTTTATGACGCGCCTCTCGCATGACTCCACCTGCAAATCCGCGCCTCGCTCGGATTTGAAACGCGCTCGTACCTATCGTCCACGGCTGAACCAAGTGGAATCGATTAGCGCCACGTAACTGCGGGGGTTTTATAAGTTACTCGATCCGTAAGCCGATTTTAGGAGCTGCTGGATCGTTACCGGTAAACCGGTGGCGTATTGTTTTCGAAAAATCAACGTCCACTTTCGCTCATGGTGCTGCCGTTACGCCGTAAAAGTATATCGAGCGTGACGTTTTTTCGATTTGACACGTTTGTTCGATGCTTTCAGTGGCTACTTCATCCGATGTTGTTTTTCGGTTCGCGTTCCTTTGTCGGCTTTCCCGATCCTTTGTCCCGAGGTGACACTTGCAGTTTCTCGTTAACGCCGCGTCGCAGAATTATTAATTGCCATTTCAACGTACAATGCCGGTTTTTGTATTCCGGCGTCGAATTTTCGACGAACCGGGAACGC
>NT_176698.1:546992-553455 GCF_000188095.3 Bombus impatiens | reverse complement strand
CCACGAACTCGATAGACCGGCGCGAATGAAACTCGGCCATTTGCACGGCTGACGTTTGGAGAACGGCGCGGCGTTGACAGGGACGGGTTGCAAAATTACATCGACGAAAATGCGCACGGTGGATAGATGCCTGCACAACGGTGTCTGCGCGCGATATTTCACGGAAAATTAAATCGAGTCCAATTTAAAATAAAATCAGGAGGAAAAAGGAAAAAAAAGGGAGAAAGGAAGAGAAACGAATAGAAAAAAGGGATCAAGAAAACCAATTATTTGATACGTGGTTCGACCAAATACGAACGATAAGTCACACTTCTCGTGTTTTACGGAAAAGCAATTTTAAAATTCATTTTCTTGTCACCTAATTTCATTCCCTTGAATATTTAACGAAACATTAATAGAAGAGCAATTTTACGATTCGATACTTGTTCTACGATATTTTACTTAAAAAGTTTCTACCTTAATTTCTTCATCTGCTTCGATTCACGTCTAAACGAAGTAACCAATCGTCGATCTCTACGCAAAGGTTTATAATTCGGATTTGAACGGATGTTTCAAACGATACGATTCTCCCCCTGATTTTGAAGTCGCCCACGAAGCAGTGCACGTACGTTTAAGCAAGCAGGAAGCTAAGGGCGGTCGAGGCGGATTAAGGGGCCGGTGAAGTGGTGCAACTTACGATCAGATTTCACGAATGAGCGCACCGTGGCCCTGGCTGACAGCTGGCGAAAAGTCTGTGCACTTTGCCGCGAAGAGAGGCAGGTTGCACGAAGTTAATCCGTGTTTCGATTCTAAGCAGGACCCTCCTGCGGATCGAGGTCGATGATATTATCCGCCTTGGCTTTATTTCGGGACACGCTGCTGCCGATTAAAATTCACGTTACGGAGTGTCCTTGACTTTTAACGAAGCACTTCGTGCCTCTTCACCGACTCTGAACGTAACCGAGGACTCTGTGTGTCGTGTCTGTCGAATTTCTTCGAACATATCTCTTCGTCGGTGGCTTCGTTGAAAAATTCATTCTCGCTTCAGAGTCTTCGTTTTTCCTCCAGCTCTTTCCTCATTCTCGACTTTCGAGAATTCTTCGAGGAATTATTTACGGAATCGAGTTGCTCAGTTTTTCTCTGCACGAGCTTCGTCGTTTTATTCGTTTTACGAAGAGTCCAAATTTAGGTTGATCTGATACGGTGGATTTCCTTATGAGATCGAACCCCTGACTCGTTAATCCGAAGATTCATACTAATTGTCATATCGATTGCTAATGAAAAGAAAAATACGTATAAATAAAATATATACGTTATACGTAGATTTAAACATATTGTATGTGGAATAAAAAATTCATTTAGTCGAGCGGAAGAGGATAATCAGGAAACGTATCAGTGATCTTTGTGCTGATCAATTATTTTCGGTTCAAAATGTGATTTACCTCTGCTGTATATTAAATTTCATCGGGAAAGGTTGACAATAATTATGAGTTATATCCGTGGCGTCAAAATTAAATTTTAGCAATATAGATCAAATAGATATAGCACGACCAATGACAGAATATTTTACCACCGAGACTTGCCGGGTTAAATAGACAGACAATTGTTCGCAATTTCGATGGAATGAGGAACGCGAGCGGACAGTCGATCGTACATCACCCAGTGACAAAACTCGCCTGTTTTTGGGCGAGTGCCGCGCCCCATGAGGAATGATCTTGCTGCCCCTAGCTATTGAAAAATAAATGGTTCATCGGTGCACTCAGCCGATCGGCTCGAAACACGAATTCGTTGTTTTATCAACGCCGGTTGTTGCTCTTTCGCCATCAGTCGTGCACGGTAACGACGCTGTCGAGAGATACGTTTCGCGTTAAACCGAAAGAAACGAACGTAAACCATTAAGCGCGCATCCGCGTGGACGCGTTGGAACGAGCAGAGAGAAAGGGCGGAATAATTTCAGGAATAAATACGAGAAAGTACGCGTTCGCTGTAACGACTGTGCGAAAGTAACGCGGGTTGTCGGCGCCGACGAGAAACCATGCAGGGCCTGCCAATATTCCGCGCAGTAAAAAATCTCTTTTCAGCCAATGGACGAGAGATAAAAATCGGAGACAAAGTGTACGGCACGGCAAGGCGATGTGATTAGCGGGGGAGAAAAATGCACTACGCTGTGACATTATGCACACATGCGAGCGCGCGTCAATGCCACGCTGCACGCTCGGTGTGAAGCATAAACCGAAGCATAAACCGGCCGGGCGAGCGTAAAGCATAAAACACGAAATGCAACGCAATGCCCGGTGACAGATGCCGTTTATTAACACCGTGCATCGTGAACGTGTCTCTTCTGCTGTACAGTCAACTATGCTCGCGTACGCACGTGCGTACCTACGTATTTTCCCACCGGGTATATCCGACAAGTCGGCACCGAAGTTGTATTTCGTTTAGCGCCGGCTATGAATTTCGTCGTTGCTCGTACTATCGTCGTTCCTTCTTTTCGTTTCTATCCTCCGTCGGTGATTTTGTTATTCATTGCCGACTACGAAACCATGAAAACGTTCAGCCCTATATAGGGATAGGGGATTCTGAGGATCGTCCTATAATCGTCGTAACTTATTCGTCCTCGTTGATCGATCAATTATATCGACAGCTGTTGTCACGCACAGTTTCTTCTTTTCTTCTTTCTCTTCGACGTTGACATTTGGATCGAAGGTTCCATGCAAAGGTGCCTCTAGGAAAGCACGATTGGACGCTTTCTTTGTCGCTCAGGTGCTTCTGTAGGTCGTGCGCGATAAGTTTTGCTTCCGTTTGGAACGCGAAGGTTCAAGCAATCGAGATGGTTCGTTTCTGTATCGTCGTATCGCCAATCACGATGGCGTTTGAATTTATGTAAGTCTTTGTGTTCGTCGAACTGCACGTCGAATGGACTGAAAGAAGTAGTCCCCTCTAGATTAGCCCTCCAACAGAAGGCAATATGTCCACGAATGGTCTCTTAATGACACAAATTTATGTTTTTCCTTTATGGACTCCCATAAACTTCTTTTCCATCTATTTCGACACGCTTGACTTTTTCTTGAAATATAGAAACAGTTTACCCGCGACCCTTATACTTTCACGAACGTTTCTGAGTTTGTCTGTTTATCGAGTTACTTCTTCTTTGTGCTTGCCATAGAAATTTCGGAGGAAGCATCGTATCTCGCAAACGTTAATCGGTCCCATTACCGTGAAAGGTCTCGTTATCGTTGACACGAATTAGCTCTCGAGGCGTTAAATTATGCACAAGAGATCATGGTCCGTCTTATACGGAGTGCTTGATCAAAAATTAACTTACCTTCCCGTTAATCGATTCGCGTCTTTCGCTTGTCCACTCGAGAAATGTTTCCTTTGCCCCTTCTTCCACCGCTGTTATCTTCTTTTCCTCGTTGGTCTTACGCTATGGTTATAGCGAATTCCCATTTACAATCATCGGTAAGCTTATTAACCTCGTACGAAATTTGACAATCGATCCAAATTACCGCATTGGAATTAAAAATTAAATTGCACGGCAAATGTTTGTATTCGTCGGTGTTTGATTCGAAAGAGCGACGATTCGTCGAAACGTGCGTCTACCGTAACCATTGTAGTTTTATTCGATGTTGAATAAACCTGGCGGGGCAGAACGATTCAACGGATATTACTTCGCAGCGAAGAATCGGTCAGCGACGTGTATCCATCGTAATGGACACAGCGAAGCGAGTAATAGAATAACGCGGAAATTGTGTTTTAGATAGGAACGATGAACCAGACACTCGAATTTACGAGTGTGAAATCATTGCTAACGGGAGCCGCAGACTCGGAGGGAAGATTTCCGTGATGCCGCCGGGGGTTGGTCCCACCCTCGTTCCTAGGACACGTGAATTAAATGCATTTTACACTCTGTTTCTCCGCCACCCGTGAGAGGGTAGTAGCAGCCGCGACCCTCTAATGTCCGGTGACTCGGCAAAGTGCTAAGATGACCAGGGCATCAATCTTCACGCTTTCTCACTTTTTGTCAAAAGTCGGAGCTAAACCCGGGGGATAAGACTTCCTTCTTCTCTTATGTTAGCGGGAAAGACGCCGTGTTGGCTTCTCTTGCTGAAGTGGCTGAGTTCGTCGAGGAGGGAAAAAAATGAGAGTGTAGCTACTCAGGCCACGAGAACTCGTCGTTCTCGTGGTTTCGAGCGTCCTTCAGGCGTTTCCGGTTTCGAGACGTTGAAAAATCATTCGCTTCCCACCCTTCTTGCTCTCTCCGTACGCTCCGCTTCGAGGCGTGACGAATCAGAAAAAGTAGACGCGTGTGTGTTTCTCGCGTACGCTCTTTAACAGATAATATCCGTAATATCTAGCCTGTTTCCTAGTCTATTTTCTATTCGTTGGACAATTTCATTCTCGCGGCCACTTCCGCGAAAGTAACACCAGCGTTCGCGATAAAATTCCGCCATGCCATCTCCGAATTCGTATTCGTTTCTTCGGATTTCCATAGAGTGAAACAGCCGAGACGCACTCTATTCTGGAGAACGAGTGCCACGACGCCCGGAGCTTCTTATTCCCTTGGTTTCTCGCGCGGTGTCGCGCATAAAATAAGTATTATGCAGAACACAGCCGAGGGTTTTCGCTGGCTGCTCCGTTCCACCCTTGGCGCGACTGCTGTTTCCCGTAGTCGCTCGGGCCAAAAACTAATAAGATCGAGTGAAATACGCGAGTCTTCCGGGCAATAGCCTCCGAAAGGGGCGACGGTAGTAATCGTGAAGCAAGACGATCTTCGAATTCCTCTGCAAGATCTGCCCCCCTCTCTCTCTCTTCCTCTCTCTCTCTTCCTCTCTCTCTCTCTCTCTCTCTACGCCAGTCTGTGTACACGTACCGAGGAACGTTCTTCTTTCTTTTCTTCTCCCTTTTCATACGTGGCGTATAAGAAGGCGCGGTATAGGAAGAAAGGCAAAAAGGCGACATCGTTCATCGACACCATTGCCTTCGTAAGGTCGCGGGTTATGTCGATATGGCAGAGGTATTGCGTTTTTTAGCAGCATAAAAAATCGCGCCACCGACCGCGAACCGAGGCAATAAGTTTCGTTGGTTTATCGTCGCCGCTTCCCTGAAAACAGCAACGTGGAATCGCTGCAGCGACCGCATGTTCACGGCTTGACACGCAACCACCGTGTCGCGTCCTGTGGCATAGGTGCGAAAGACCACGAGGGCCACAGGGCAAGAAACGTTGCGTTACGTCCGAAGCCCACACTGCGCGTTCAACTGCATATATCACTTTACGTTACGCACTATTTGTACTCGAGGATCGACGAATGTTTTTCAAAGTCCGCGACACGGACGAGAAGAAGTAAAAAGGGCAGGAGGGGTTGGTGTCGAGCGCTGCATTCGGATACGGTGCGCCGCAAATCGTACCACTTCGGGATATTCTCTGACGTTTTTATGGCCCTACTTTCGAGAGATTCTCTACGTGTCCTGGGTACGGGCCGCGCACAAGTAACGGCTGTAAATTGAAAATTGCTCTCTTTGCCTCACGAATCCTGGGAATTGGTTTTTGCGGCTACGGCGGCGGCTTGGATTGAAACGAGGGGACAAATATTTACTCTGGAGAGACAGAGCTGGCGGAGGTGAGCGATAAATCTCGAACGATACGAAAGTTCACGCGGAGAATGAAACATTCGAGAGTGGGCCGCCGCCGGGAAGAATTAAGTATGAGCCGTGTGTGTTAGCCGCGCGCATTCGTTCGCGCTGACGACCGCGACGAGAAGGGGTTGGGCTGGGTTAGTCTGGCGGTTTCGCAAAGCAAATATTTTTCTCGCTTTACTACCGACGGTCGCGTCACTTTCACGAGCTACCAACGTTCGTTCGAGGAAAGAGGAGCAATATCGTAGAATGTAGCCAACAGTTTCGCTCTGTACGTTGCACGCGGGGCTAAGAAACTCGTACGCGTTTCATCTTGACAGAGGATTTATCTCGACTCCTTCCGGCTAGGATCGCGGGGTCGAATCGTAAACCGTCGAAATTGCGGCTTTCAGCCTTTATTGCGAGCCGTATATTAAAATCTTTCTAATTAATTCTATGGGCAGAGAGACAGATAGAGAGGAATATTTCATCGACGACACGCCGATAATAACTCGTAATTCGGTTTCGCCCAGACAAAACTAGGTATCTCCTGTCGGTGGACATGCGCGTCCTCGTGAAACGTTCGTTTCAATTGGAAAATTGTCCGAAATCGTTGCGTGAATCGAAACGAAAGCTTCGATTCTGTCTCAGGGAATCGGCACTCGGACGAACGTTTCTCCGTGGACTGGTTGTCATGGTGTAATGCGTGTTCTCCACGGTGCGTCTTATTGCTCGTTCGTCCTTTCCACGCGGCCGGCGTGCGCGCGCGGCGTCGCAGAAAGAAAAGGATTTGTCGAATAATTAATCGTCGTACGGTCGGAGAAGTGGTCGCGCGAGTATGGCGGTCCGGTCGAAACGTACGGTAGCC
>NT_176698.1:545257-546526 GCF_000188095.3 Bombus impatiens | reverse complement strand
GGTAGCCGGTAATGCCGGTAGTCCTGACAGGATGAGGGAAGGCTGACCGCAAATTAATCCTCGAGAAAAATTCCGGCTGCTGTAATATTCCCTTTCGGCGGTGCTCGCTTGGTACTGCGCGAGAGCGTGCGAGTAAGACGCGAGTGGACGAGCGACGAGGACGAAAAGTTCACAGAGAGACGCCGACGGAGGCGCGAGGCTTAATCGAAGTCTCGACCTTTAAAGGTGGCGAACGTTGTCCCGCGCCTGCTGCGACATTATTTATTTATTTACGCCACATTCAATTATGGCCGCGAGACCGCAAAACTGATTGCACCGGCCGCGACCAACGGTGCTCGGGATTCGCGACGCTATTTGCATGCAAATTCTTTCGAGACGCGATTCCGCACGCGGAAGAATCCGCACCGTGACGAATCGAGACCGTATGCGAGGGCGAGGCACGCCGAGACATCCGTGAGCCGCGACGTTTTACCTCTCCTCACCTTCGACCTCCGTTTCTCCTCAGCTTTCCACCTCGACGTTCCTGTCCTTTATCGTCGGCAACTTGCCACTCTTAGCCCGGTAATCGCGTCTTTTTGAATTATTAACTCCTAACTCTTTACTGCGAGCCATAACTTCGACCCAGCTACAATGCGTCAGGATTGTTTGTTACTTCCGACCGTGCAAATAATTCCCTCTCGGTGAAATACGGCGTACTCTTTTTACTCGCGCGTATCATTACATAATGCAACAGACCGCGCACGTGATTCAACCGCTTCGTTCTGCCGTTCTCTCGATTTCTCGTTTCGAAATCCGCGGTCGTGTAGCGATCGGAGGAAAAGAAAACGGAAGACGAGGAAGAAGGGTGCGAAATGTATGAAACGGGCAAGAGGATCGGAAGATATTTGAAGAAACGTGGAAGTGATACGTGCTCGAAGCTCGTTCCGGCAGACGAACGTTAGCATACGTTCGCCTACAAAAGGCACGCCGTGGGCGTACTTCGAGTCCCATCGTCGAATAAAATTGATAGTACAAGGAAGATGTGGTTCGACGGGACACCACCCGGGGCGCAAGATGCCGCTGACAATAATCTCGTTGTAAACATTTCGTAACAACATAATTGCTTGTTCGGGATCGGGCGTGCGCTCTCCTCTGCTCGGTCTCTGTTCATCATTGCGCTTGGTCGAGAAAGAAGCGCCGGGGGTCCTTTTAAATTGGCGACTTTTTCGGTCAACAATCGACCCTTCCGGAAGGTCGGTGGCAACCGCCCGCCTCGTCTGCTCGATTCTC
>NT_176698.1:541067-544814 GCF_000188095.3 Bombus impatiens | reverse complement strand
CCGCCCGCCTCGTCTGCTCGATTCTCGGCCGTGAGCAGCCCTATAGACACCCTACGGCTATGCTATAATGGTCATGGAGCAAGGGCTGAAAGGAAACCGCCCTCGAACTTCTATACCTATATACATTGTACCGACTCGAGTCGCATATAACGGCGTGCGTCTCCCAATAGAATTTAACTTTCACCGAATCTTCAAAGGGACTCGGATCGTCATGGTTTAAGGTGAGATTCTGCGTTTCTTCGCTTCCCTTTTATACCATCCCTTCTTTCTTTCCTTTTTTCACCAGAGCGGCGATTCTCCAAGAGCTGCTTGTTTGCTACAAATGTACGCGGCTGACTCGATGCTTCTTCTTTTTGCGCGGTTGAGACAATATCAAAGCTCTTTGTCGAGAGAAAGGTTTCTCACAGCTGTACTTGTGCTCTTGTTACGTTCCTATGAACTCGTTCTTCTTTCTTCCCTTTGTAGTCTTTTGATATTTTATGACACGCGACGAAAGGCACCGACGAAAGGCACCGACGAAACGATGCTTCGATCGGTAACGCGTCATCGCGAGAAACGGGAAAGTTGCCAGCTTATGCATGACCCGCACCGCAGCCTGTCGATTTTTGACAGATGGAAGATGGCCAACGCCCTGACTGCAGCACGTGTACTCAACACGTGTCTGTCCGAGGGTGTGAAAGTGAATTTCGATTAACTGCACTGTCACGCGTAATGCGCCACGCTTGTATTCTAGCAAACCAGGGTAAATATCGTTCGAATTGCGTTCAGTCTTACGATACACCCTTAATATCGAGATTGCGATATGTGTACGCGATCCACGAATGGATATTCTTCAAACAAATGGCTGGTTCACGGCCAACGATAACAGAAATTCCCCCGAATCAATTTTTATTTTACGCCCGCCATTCTTCTCGGTAGAAATCTCGTAGGAAAAATTCATTTTCCATGGCGCGAGTAGCTCGCATCGGTCAGGAGCTAAGATCTCCTCGCGCTCGTTCTTCTTGCCGACGTTTTACCATTTTCCATCGTGCGCGATTGGGACGTGAACGTCTTATCGCGTGCTCGATAAGAGAAAAGACTCACTTCGAACCGTCTCTTCCTTTCTTTTAGCTATTCAGCTGAGTCTCCGTGGGACTCGTGGTGGCACGTATGCGGGACGTCAAATTTTGAAATTTAAATCTCTCCGGAGAAGAAACGGAGCGCGAGAGTTGGTAAAGAGACGAGGAGAGAGCTGATCGAGGTCCGGTGCGATATTATCATGTCCACTCTCTCTCTCTCTCCTCTCCTGTTCCCCGTATTACTTTTAAACTTCCGACGATATATCACGAGTGGAACGGGCAGCGGTCAGTTTCTGCATGGATATCGCACGGACAGGGGCTCCCTATAAAATACGTCCGAGCCATTAATCCCGAATAGAAGGAAAATATTCAGCTCGACGCTGAACGACCACGCCGCGGACCTTAATATGAATACAAAAGCAATATAATTCCGTGTCTATTATTTATCGTTGTGTCGTTTGCGGGCGCAAAAGCATTTCGAGCGAGACGAAAGAGAGAGAGAGAGAGAGAGAGAGAGAGAGAGAAATAGAAGTAACCTGAGAGAACGAAACAGGAATAGCGAGTTTCGTTGTTGAGTTCGAGTCGCATGTAGTGGACGCATTCGGAATGCGTCAAAGGGCCGTTTTGTGCCCACTTTGCCGGTGATGCTGTCGCGAACCGTAAAAGAGATTAACACTTTGCTCGTGTAAACGTCGATCTGTGCTTTATTTCGCGTTTTATCACGCTGACTAGCAATGGCGCTCGCTGCGAGCGTCATTCGCTCGTAATATCGTTGTTTATGCATTCTTTTTGGTAAATTTTGTTCGTGCTTTGTTACACCGTACGTTACATCAAAGTGCGCGCAAATTGAGCGACGCGCGAAAAATTCTCCACACCCTGTTCGTCGCCTGTATTCGCTTTTCGTGTGTTTATTTGTCAACGTGTGGCTACCAATGAAATTTTCACCCTCCGATACGATGTGACAAATTCGGCACGATGCATAATGGAGACGTTTTACAGCGTGACGGGCTTGGTGTAACGTTAAAAACATTACACGAATTCGAGTACCGTCGCTTCCCGCAAATTGACGCCAATTCGACGCGAATCAATCTGAAATAATCAGCAGGGGCAGGAGGGTTACAGTTCGATTCATTATCCGCGTTTTCCCATTCTACGGCCTCCTCTCGCGAGAATTAACGTATTATCATAATTTAACACCGAACGTTGTGCCAGTCGCGTGCTACAATTATCTCCTACATTTTCGAATTTGGAACTGATTAATGCTGTCATTAATAACGCGTCCGGGATAATAAAAATGACATACGCGATGAAGGTTCGGGATAGATAACGCGGAATATATTGAAACGATAATCGATACAAATACGAGCCGTTCAGCTACCCAATTGATCACCTCCACTTTTTACGAATTTCCAATTTCATTAACTATGTAATAATTAACGTTCTATCCGTAAACACGAATTACTTTATGAACGCTCAATTTCCAGCAGTGAATTTATTTTCTAGGTTTAAAAACATAGTATATGTAACATCTGTTTCTTTCCGTTTCTATGAACGACTGTGCGTCTTCCGAACGATTTACGCAACATATTATTACTTTAATCGAATCGCGCTGTTCAGAATTTATTCGTCATCAACGAATACGACGATAGCCAATGTGACGATCGATACACATACAAAACTATCGTTCTTTTCGAGTACTATCGTTTCTCCCTGAACGCTTCTCTATTTTCAGCAAAGTTGCTCGCGTGACTAGCGTCGATCGTTCTCGCGAATGACGCCATTTCCGGAACGGGTATCGGTATTATCTCGTCAGATCTGAGCAATAACCATCTTGAGCCATTGTTGGTCACCGATTTTCGTCAGCAGCCATTCCGTCTAGCGGCGGGCTATTCGCGCAATTTTCTTCGCGTAATTACTAGAAGACCGGTCGGTGATTTCGGCAGCCCTCTCGCTCTTTCCCGTCTTTCGTCCTAAATACCAGGCTATGCCTCCCGCCGATACCTACGAGGGTGCTGAAGATAACTAATCCCTGTTACCGTCGGCGTTACGTTTTACGTTGATTGCGTCAACCCTTTCCCCCAGTGTCGTTGGACAGGTCGTCACACTTATCTCCCACAGAGCGAGCGAGGCTGACTCCCGGTGCTTTTAGCCTGGGATATTCGCGCCCAATGGCACAGGGATTGTCGCGCCGGAGTGCTTGTTAACAACATTGTTAATTTCGGTTCGAGGTCACCGCGTCGCTTTAACGCCCGATTCTGATTAGGAGGCTCGCACGCCGCTTGATTACAATCGCCAATTTCGTGAGTCGGTTGGTTTACACGAGTCGCGAAGCAGAGAGGAGATGAGAAGAGTCGGAGCGAATGTGTTTTCGCGCGGTAAGGAGGATCGTGATATTTAGGGCTGGTTTACCAACCATGCGTATATCACGGTGTTTAGCTCGTACGCGGTCGATCGAGTTTTTGGATTAATCGCGGGGAATTAGTTGGGTCGATCGTCGATCGTCAAATAGAGAGCCTTTGTTCTCTAATCGGCCGAAGGCGTTTCAGGTATCCGGAATATCGCGTGTGTGTGCGCGAATAGGCACACGTCGCGCCCGAAGGGCGAGCCTGTTTCTGTCACCGGTGTCCAGGCTAATTACCATTTCCATGCTCGAATAAATTAATAAAGTCCAGAGTCGGCTGCCGGCGAC
>NT_176698.1:536463-540691 GCF_000188095.3 Bombus impatiens | reverse complement strand
TCGATCGCCGCGGAATTATTCGTGCATGTATTAAAAAAAAAAAAAAAAAACAACTTGGTTTCTCTCTCCTTCTCCCTTTCTGTCTATCGCTGTTTGTATGAAATGGCCGGGCAGACGGTCACGTGGCCGTGACTAATGCGGCGAGGCACAATATTGGCAGCATTGATCATGTTAATATGCAAAGCAAATGCACCGACAGCTATTCTCGCGGATCGAATCGCGCGCATTAACATCGAAATCGTTCGGATCGTCCGGGATCTAGCGAAACTATCTTAATCTCGATCCGATGGAATTCAATCGGGAATAGGACGGATGAAAAATGAGCGAGGCCGAGCGAGCCGGTTGGTTTTCCGTCGTTGGTAATACGGCGAAGTGAATCACGGCGAGACAGAAGCCGCGCGTTTGCCCTTCCGGCGATGTCGGGGCATTAATTGGACAGCAATTAATCCGAGAGAAAGAGAACTCGTGCTAGCCGACGTAACGTTACAAATGACGCATCATTGCGCCACGAGGACGATCCATTAAGCTTTTTCTTGAGCGCCATCGTTAGTTCCAACGCCAGTCTTTATCAAGGCGCTCCTTTTTGCCCGCGTATTACCGCGCTTACCCTCAAATCGTCCGAAAACCCGGAAAACCTCCATTTCGAAAGACAGCGAACCTCTGCTCGTTTCCTTGACTCACGCGCTCCCTTTTGTTCGTGGTATATACACCGTGGATCGTAAATGGTGGCGCGAATGGGGCGAGGAAGATTCTATGGATTTAAAAAAAGAATGCTGGAACGAACTGCATTGAAAGCTTCGTTTTTGGAAAAAATGCGTTTGAACAGCGATGGAGCACGGGTGTACCCGACTGATAACTGGCGTTATGGACTTTAGTATAGGCTATTGTAACCTTTTGTTCGTTAGATAGAGAATACAATGCAACTAATAGATAAATATTGGTAGAAAATAATCTCCTATATTATACCGTGTATGAATACAATCACAATGGCATTCTTTGTTGCAATTCATAGCGCCGACTATCAGTCGAACTCACGCGTGCTCAGTTGAGTTTTAAATACATTCTTTTGAAATATGAATTTTCCAATGCCATTTCGCTGCCATAGAACTCTATCTATCTGAACTTCGCAATGTAAACTGGCATTATATGAATTACTTGTACAGTATGATTTCTACTTCCGCGTAGTACAGTCTACCCTGTATATTTTTGTGCAACTCTTCCTACCCGAGAATCGTAGTATACGCGACGAAGCAAAGCGACGACCCATCTTCCTCCGTTTCGTTCGTCGCCTCAATATCGTCTTCGTAGATAGTCGTGCGTCGTTTACTCACAGACGAGTTAGCTTCTAAAGCGGGTGAATGTATCCTCGTTGCCTCTTTTCACCCTTCTGTCCTTCCGGTTCTCCGTTTAAGCTTCATCCCGCAGGACATCGTCGTTCGGTTGTTTACTCGCGCGCGTCACTCGACGGTGTGTTGCTTTTCCGGTTGCGTCAAAATGCATTTCGTCTATCATTTTCTCTCCATTTTTCCGCTTCTTCCCTCGTTCTCCGGGCTGAAAAGCGTCGCGCATTCTCAATTCAGTCTCCCGAACACCAACGCTTGGCCGTCTACGAGCGACGAGAACACGAATATAGGTAGAAAGGCGAGACTTTCGCCGGAGCCACGGCAATCCTTTCAAATCCTTTTAACTCCATTCTTCTAATTTTATGCTCACCAGCGCGGATACGTCTTTTACGAGTGTCTCTGGGCATTCGCTACGTCAAGTCCACCGGAATATCTTTCTCGACGACGCTTATTCGATTTATTCACTCTCGTAACTCACGAGACTTCCGCCAGCGACGGACAAACGAACGTTACAACGTTGACACGCCGTTTTTGAGACAAAATTAGGATTTTTATTAAAACCACGCGGATAAGACGCGACGATGAAACGTTCGAACCTGTCTGCCTACTCTTAAACGATTTACGATAGACTCTCTGGTATTCGGTCTCGCTTTAACATTTTCACTCGTAGAAAGACGATTGATCGGCAGGAAAACAACTGACACATTTCGTATTCCTCGCGCGTCTGTCAAAACCATTTATCGTAACGAAGAGTTTAATTCATAAACTTTCATTAATAAACTTTCATCGTAATTATTTCATTACACTTTGCGTCATGTATTCTATAGTTTCTCGTATTATCGCATGCATTATCGAAAAACGTTGCTCGTGTAAGACCCGTGTTTGTGGAGGTTTCCATGGAACCGTCGTTCCTGGAAACAGAATTTCCTGGCGTTTCACGATCCACGTATCGGAAGATTCGTTCTTCACGCGCGGTCGATCGGCGTTTTGCTTCGATCGTAAACGTCAGCGGGCGCGCGTTAATCCGGTTTATTGGTAATTCGGTTCAGATATCACGGGAAAAGTTGCACCCGTTACATTAACGCGTCCTGGTAACGGCATAACGGCGTTACAGAGGTACGTACATCGGAATATTGGCTTTTACACCTGGTGTCTCCTCTCCGCGCGCCGGTCGAATTATTAAATTGATACACGGGGAACGGTCGTGTAATTCACGTGCATCGCCACCGTCGAATGTAATCGACACCCGGGTGAAATTGTACCCGCGGCGTCGCTCGGCATCGGAACTACATCGAAGGTAATCCAATTAAAGCGAAATTCGCCAAGTAACACCGATAAAATTTTCATCCTGCCGGACCTCTGTAACGCGACGAACCGGCTGAGCGCGGATTCTCCCTCGCCGTGATACTTTAATAGGTATTTAGTTACGCTCGCACGTTCCCTCGGTTTGGATTTTCCCGAAAAATCCAGGGTCGTCCCCCGATGCACGACGGACGCGAATGAATTCGTCATTAGATTCATGGACATCGAACAGGTTTTACTTTAACGCACTTTCCCTTCTCTCTCTCTCTCTCTTTCTCTTTCCCCCCCTCTCTGTCTCTGTCTCTGTATCCCTATTCGTTTAGGATTAGATCAGGTCCATTGGATTTACCGAGTTTTTCCAGAAATCCTGTATCCCATCTAACGATGATTCGATGCAGCACCGTCGCCACTCGGGCTACGACGACTGGTCAATCGTGTTATCATAATATCTTGGCGATTATCCGAGTTCCTGTCTGTTGCAGGATCTTCCCTTCCGGGCTCGATGGCTCGCGAGCAATTATTTTCGAATAAAATTACACCGCCAGGCTATGAGACTTGTACAATCGTGTTATACAAGAGAATTTTCTCGGCTCTGGCGTGGACGATACAGGAAAACAAAAGCGAATCAAACTAGTAGAACGTGTAATGGGCTCGGCTAGTTACGAGCTTATCTTTTTCGCGGAATTAAAACTCGGATAATCGACGAGTAGGTTGTAGCCACGGGATACATGGTACGGGATCGGTAATCAAGGCATCGCGTGGAAATTTATTTTCCACTTTGAGCGAACAAGATCAATCAGGAAAGAAATTATGCCGCGTACACATTCCGCGACTAAAGCTGTTTGCGAGTAGTTTCCTGGCTATATTAATCAAAAGTAGCGTCGTGTGGCATATTAGGGCTCTCGAGTGAAGCACGAGCAGAGGCCTGTTGCGAGTGTGTCCTTTGATGCAGATATTTGGCAGCAAGGGTATATAGCAAAATCGCGAATTAGAATATCGATTAATCACGATGTTGATTGAAATTTCTACATCGCACAATTTTTTGCCTGGCGATCTGAGACGCTGTGGTCGTTTCTTGTTAATTTAGGTGTTTTGTTAATCGTCGTTCTTGTACCTTGGATACCTGCTACACTTCCTCTTCTCTCTTTTAATAGGTATTTTTCAACAAAAGGAATATACCTCTTTGGAAAATAGTAATTTTAGTTGACGAATAACATACACAGGAACGTTTAGCCTAACAAAATTGTACGCCAATTGATTCGATTTCTTCGTAACACACGTGCATCGTATGAAAAATAGTTTTGTATTCGCAAATGAGAATGAAATTCTGAACCGAGTCCTAAACGAAATCTCGAGCTTCTTATCTTCTCCCACACGTCTCAAATTAATATTCTGCTCGTCGAAACAAGTAAACTTTAACACCTGAGCGATTTTATCGGTCCCGTTGTATCTCTTTCACCGAGAGTATCGCTTTCTGAGCGAACGATGTCTCGTATTGCTACACTCGAAGGTATCCACTTTGTCGACAAACATATTGGGTTGACAATTAAGTGATCGCGGATTTTGCCATTACCACCTAATGT
>NT_176698.1:513836-535974 GCF_000188095.3 Bombus impatiens | reverse complement strand
AAAATCCGCGATCACTTAGTTGCCAACTCGATAATTCACGATTTGTTCCTTATGCGAGAGACGAAGGAGGAAGAACGTGCACGCGAATTCGCCGAACGACACGTTGATAATGATTCGAGATAATGATCTGGGTGCGGGCCGACGTTCGACGCTGTTTAAAACATTTTCACACGACGACGCCGAGGTCGGCGGTGGCGTTTTGAATTCCTCGAGGGATGATCGCGCTTTGATGAGGGTGAGAACGCCCCGGGGGTTAACTCGTATTTCACGTGAGGCTTGTTGTCGGGTGATAGGCATTAAAATGGCGAACGGCGCATCGATCAAAGGCCTGACAGATTTTAGATTGCTCTCTCGCGCGCACGCGGTGTCAGCCGCGTCGTTTCGACGTTTTCGTGGCTGCGAACCTGCACGCTGGCACACGGACGCCCCGGCGAAGTGACCGGGGAACGCGTTACGAGATTTCATTGCACCGAGAAATTTCCTACTACATCCATCGCCAGAGATATTCGCATGACGGATCGTCGTTCGGCTATTTAAATTCGAGAGAAGCGGAACGGTTTTGCAGCCGCGGCGCGATATCGAGTGGATGAAACTGTCACGATACGCGTCATTTGAAAACAGCAGGAAAATAGAGGAACGAACGAACGCGAGCATAGTCGTTTGCCCGAAGTTGACCAGAGTTGATAGGATGTGAATTTACCACCTTCCCGTTTGATCGTCGCCAACGATGAAAATTCCTTCGCTTCTTTCTTTCCAAACGAAATTCCATCGATGGATCCGCCTTCTCCGATAGTCGACGATTACGAAAATAGGCTACAGATATTTCCATCTTTGGTTAAAACGTCGCGTCTGTACGTCTGTAGGTGAAGCGAGCCACGAACAGTACTTATTCTTCGGGTATTTTCCAGGCTGAATCAAATTCAATTGCGAGTTGTCAGGCGAGGAAACGCGATAAACGTATTTTACGATGCATACCGGCTTCGAATATGAGAATTCGACGCTGATGGTCCTGGTGGCCGAATCAATTCACCGATTTGGTATTTACTCCTTCCAGACGACCGACCGTAGCGAGTCTGACCGAGGGGTCCGGATGGCATGCTATTATCATGCGTGACTATTGTTGGACAGAGAGTTACCTCAGTCCTTTGAGTGCCGGTCCGATATGAGCATATTTGAACTCACGCACACGGCGACTGGTCTATCGACGCGGCACGCTCTGGCATTCTGCCTACGAGGTGTTTGAATTTAATCAACTCGCTCATGCGTTCGAGATACGTTCGCCGCGCCAACTCGTACTCAAAGCCCGATTAACATCAAATACCATTATGCCAGTAGTTGTCATAGATCGCTGCTTAAGCTCTTCAAGAGATACGTTTGAAGAAGGAAATGCGTTAGGACGTGTACACGCGAGTGATGCAACTTTGTTGCGATATCCTGTCGGCAATACTACGTGCGATTTTTACGTTTATGATCGTTGAATGACGGATGGAAGAAAAGTAACATGGATTCATCCTTCGTTCGTTTTATTAATCCCTTACAAAGTTTCGTTTCTTCGAATCTTATACGATAACTGTTGCGATTAGGTATAACGGATTCCGATGTCGGCTTTCCCAAAAGTACTAATTTTACGCCTACGTAATACGTGGGCGATGTATTTGCACGATGTATTTACAAATTAAAAAAACGTCAGGGTAGACTTGACTCGCGCGCGACTCGTATCTATTAAAGAAAATTATGATCGATCTATAGGATAGTGTATCCGAGCAAAATTGAGGAAAAATTCACGGTAGTGTAAAGAATAGCACAGCATCGTTGATTCGGAATGTGAACAACGTTGCATCACTCGTCTGTGTCCTCGCCTTTCTCGAGATATCAGCGAGAAAAGGTAACGATACCAGTTTGTAAAGATTCCATTTAACAACGAAACGTTAACGAACTCGTCCCTTCCATTGACTGTTTAATTTTTCATTGCCAGAACCGGTAATCGTAGCGCGAATTAAAAGTCTCTGGCTCGTTTCCCCTAAGGAAGTATCGCGCTCGGTGACAGATAAGCTTTTTCTATCTTTGCTCCATTGTCGGAGAGCTGCAGCGGAAACATTGACTGATCGGCGAAACACCCTTAGAATATATAATTACCAACCCCCTTACAGAGACCCGGTTTGGAACAGTCAGCCTTCTCTTTCCTTCGTCTTCCTCTGTAACCCGCACAGCTCCGACTTCTGCTACTCCGCTGCTGGTTGCTACAACACCCCACTAATAGGGGATGACTGTAACGTGACGTCATCGGGAGGAATAGAAGGAGAAGAAACGAACGAGGGCGAGAAAGAGAGGAGCGGCGTGATTGATTGGCCCATTCAAATGCTTATGAACGGCCACGGTAAGAGAGTCAGAAGTTCGTTGGTAGCTGATTGGCCCTAGCGAGAGGATCGCTCCTCGATCAGTCTTTCGATTGTCATACGCCGAGATAAATAAATTATTGTCCGAAGATGTCGATCCTAATGGAAGGCGGTTAGGAGGCAACATACGTCATTTCTACTGCCACAAACGAAACTTTACAGACGCCTAACAATCGTTAACGCAGATACAGGGTTGCCATAGAGTTTCAAAATCGTAGGAAGAAACGAGCTTCCCTTTATAGGATTCTCTATGCCGTAGGATTTTTATTAATTTTTGATTCTTCGCTATTTCGTAGTTGCTCGATACGACGGATTTCACGCACTTTGTTTCCGTAATTTTATCGTTCGAAGCAATTAGAAAATCGTCGCTGTGGGTGGTTCCATCTGGAGACTAAGGCGGACAGGATGGAAGAAACGTACTCTGGTGAAAATTGACTTTAAAACAGCGACTAAAACAATTTTGTAATTGATTCGAACAATGCGTTAAAAAGGCAGGTGCAATCGTGTTCATCAGTGCCGATCATTAGTGTCGAATAGATTTTGAAGTAATTAATACCGATTATTAATGAGGTAGAAACGTAATTACATTTGTATCTGTTTCTTTTAATTACGTCGTTTTGGATATTAATACACGTATCGATGAGTATTATCGATCAAATGGGATTTCAGTTTGTAACTGTCATAAGATGCGATCGGGAAAATGGTTCTTCGACGCGTCCCGCGTTAATGTGTCGTATATTCCATTTGCAGGCGGGGTGATATTATTATTTGGAAAAGCGAGAAGCGCTTATTTTCGCGGATTTGCAATCGTTCATCAGTGTCGATCATGGACGTCGGATAGTTTTTCGAACGTACGCACGCGTGGGTGAAGTGGGAGGGGCTTTGATTAATTAATCCATCTCACGGAGTAGAAACGAGAGCGGGCGAAGCGCGGCTCGGCTGTGCATGGAATTTCGGTTTGAATGCATATTGGTTGCAGCAAACAGTGGGGGTCTTCGGCTTTCATGAAGGGGAATCAATATTCCGTGTCCACGGATTGACGTGAAATATTTTTTGATATTAGCGCTTATTACCTGTAGCCAAACAGGTTTAACCATCGGTGGAAAATGGAAGAGACTCATTCTCGCGCACCCCTTTTTCCGAACGGAGGCTTTTAACGTGTCCAGTCGGACCATTTATTCGGGCCTCGATTATTCTTCTCGTGTCGTACAATGAAGGAACATCCATTGCCGGTATCAGTGACATCCCGTGTAACGAAGAATTATATTTCTTAATGGTTGCAATTGGTAACGAAATTATTTCTACGCGCGTATAGTGAAACCGTTTGTTTCCATATTCCAAGTACGATAATCTAGCCACGGAATTTTTCAACTTTTTCAAGTTGATTCGTTCGAAAACTATCTTTTTTCGAAGAACTTTCTTTTCACTATAATACATAGTGAAGTTTAACGTTTCCAGATTTGATTTATCCAAGTTTAACTTCAGCCGTAGTTTCCACGAGTTAAAAATTTCGATGCTCGTAGCATTTTCTTCCCAGTCCTTCGCGTATTATCCTAACCGATTGATACTTTGCACCGATTTGTCACGAGCCTTTCGCAATTTCTGCTGGATTAATTCGGTCGTCGAATAAATCAACCGTGGCCCCGATGAAACGCAAAAAACTGTCTCTCTCCCACAGACTCACCTTATCGACTTCTGGAACCCCACGGAGCAGTACGGCCGATAATCTATCTAATCCTTCAAACGGTTTCCCGAGCAGAAAAAGCTTTTTTCGTCCTTGTTCCGGTTGTATCATAAACGGCGTGAAGTTTTCCCGTGAAATTGGGTCGGCCGGGACCTTGTTCAACAGAGGGGAATCGTATTTTATCCCTCGCCCCGTGTTTCCTCTCTTCTTTCTACGATCGTGTAAAAAATGCAATGGACATTGAGCAGTCGTCGGGACGAGCGATGGTTCGCGAACGATGGACGAATGCTCACGGAACCGTGAATGATCGAGGGCCGAACGATCCACGGAACGTGTCCACATTATTCCGAAATTTGGTTACGCGCAATACGATTTTCTCTGGTTCCGTCATTGTTCCTCCATCCAAGGACAGAGATCCTGTTATTTACTTCGGTAATCTCGTATGACGGATCGGCCCACCCTGTCTCCTTTCTTCTATCTCCAGGGGTTGATACGAATTTACTTAGAGGGCTGATTTTCCCGCCAGTAGTTTTCCGTCTCCTGACTGACCGGTCATTTGTCCGGACCTTATCGCACCCCGGGGACTGACCTAAGGATATACCCGTACAGTTCGTGGCTTGTAACGGATGTTAGATGCATTTCCAAGTGGCTGTCCTTGCGTCCGCCTCCGGCAAAATAAAACCGGCCGAAGAGAAAACGACACGTCGTTTATGACTTTAAATCTATCGCGTTTGACGAATCGTAAAACGCTTCGAGATTTATACAGCGCTGGTTTACGATCTATTAGCGCGAACGAGGAATTTCAGTCTCGTCGTTTCTCCTCCTTCTTGCTCTTAGAAAACATCCGACTGAAACTAGATCGTTGAAAGCAAATTACTACGTACAAATCGTGTTTCGCTCTGTATGCGTACGTATACGTATCTATTTTTCTGCTCGGAATATTTCTATAGGGTCAAGGGTTGTTCGTCAATGTTACGGTAAATAGGTGTTAATGCGAAGCATCTTTAACAGGGGTGAGGTTTGAACGAGTACGGGGTGTATCCTGCGACGAGATTGTAAAGGACGGCCATCAGGGCGGACAATGTATTAAGTACCAGAGGGACACCATTCATGGGGGATTACCTTAAACGCACGAGCAGGTCCCATTGTCTAAACTGATGGTCCAATCCAACTGGCGGGGCACTAACTGAATTCGCTGCCACCTTGTCGACTGGAAGACCTATCTTGACCGATTGGATACTCTACACCTCTGCCCTGCCTCCCTCTCTTCGTCTATCCGTCTCTATCCGTTCGAACGAAACGTTCCTCCTTGAGACCTTCGGCTATCAACATAGAAACGCTGTGCTATGTGTACACACTGTTGGTAATCTAGCTTAATGGCAGCTTGCAAATAGTTTCGGATTTAACTGGAATTTTATTGCGTGCGATAATTACGCTGCCGCCTCCGTTAACGACCGGCATAAAACATCTCCGCAGAGCCACGAAGATGTCTTCGTTTGAAGAATCTCGGTAGGAACTGCCGTAACAGTGACGTAAGGAACGCGATGCTTGGCAATAAATTTATCGCCGATTACCGATAGCGCGACGAGCTAACGACGATGCTAATTATGAATTTAATCGATTACGCGCCGATGATCGAATGCTTAAAATAGCCTCTGGTGCGGCAGTACTACGTTGTTTACGTAGTACGACCTACTAATAGCTTGCAAGGAGTATTTTTGTCACACTACAGGAGATGTGGCTTCAACGCGAAGGACAAGATTATTTCGTTTGGATAACACTGTTTGCGTTGTCGCGCGAGTAATAGGATTTATAAACAATTTTTAACGAAGTAGCAGTTTTGTCGCACTTTGACACCTCGCGTGATTCGGTCTGCTTATCACGAAACGCCTTGGTAAAACATCGCCTGTATCGTGCGCTACGAGATAAAGTTTATTTCAAATATTTAACGAAACAACGAGTTTCCGTAAGACTTTAAAAGACCGACTTTTCCGCGAGGTACAAGTGTTTGTTTCCTCTTCGTATCGATAATATCTTTCGTGTCGTAATACAAAGTGGAGTTCGGATCGAATGTTTAACGAACCACCAACCTTATGATATGCTGTTTCGCTCGAACGACGTCGATCAATCGCTGTATCGCTGGTGGAACCACTTCCGCGCTTTACGCTTTACGCGAGATTAAAGCAAGAACGCATGGAAAGATAGTTATCTAACCTGCGGACAAGTCGAACTTGAAACGCTTCGGTTAATTCAGTTTATCGGCTTATCCCTGAGATATTGCCGGCAAAGTCAATAACATCCTCTCTGAACGTGCCGATTGAAGCAGTCGTAGACGGTCGGTTAAATAATTACGTACACTCGATTGGAGTTGGTCATTGTCGATTCTTCATGCAAACAACCTCGCCTCCCTCTCCTCGTTTTAAACTCGACGAGGCCTCTATCCGCTCGAGAATCTAATCAAACATTTATGCTAAATCACGAAACAATCCGCACGGAATCAGCAAATAAAAGGGCCCGTAGCCCCATTTCACCGTCCTTAAAGCCCTCGCCTGGTCATTTGACTCTCCTATTTACTCGTGCTCGACGGACAAAAAGTTGATGGACATTCCGCGCCGGACAAAAGGCTCTGGATTGAGCAAGAGAGAGGAAAGGATGGGGTCTGGCCGAGAGGAACCGGAGAGGGCCGGCGGCGGTATGTAAATTCTTAGGGTTAGCTCGCGGCAGACACAGAGCTTGGCTTTGGGGCGAATTTGCATGGGCCGGGCATTTGCGGCGGCAACTACCTTCGCCGAGGTCCTCCTGATTGCCCTCGTTTATTAAGATTAACTTTTCTCTCGTGTAATCTCGACTGTGCTCGGATCTCAGCTCAGTTAATGTCCGTTCTACCATTGTTTCGCGAAGATTCCGATTACGTAGAAATCGCCCTCGGTTGAACTTCCTTTCGGGGCACATCGAATTTCTCATGTATATTGTACACAGCTTTTGAATAGGATCGTAAGAGCGTAATTTTAAGGCGCGCGGATTTATCAAACGTTAACACGCTGCTGTTTAATAACGTTAATCGAATTTAAACCAAATCTATCTTAAATCGATGTCAGTTGCATTAAAACTAGTAGTTTTGGATTTTACTCGTCAGACATTACTATTATGCGTATGATAGAGAGCATTCTGATCAATGTTATTTCATATACTTTCAATTTCATTGGTCAAGTACGACTAATATTTAACATGTCAAAACGACGAAGGATTTATTTCCACGAATTTATTTATCACAGGTTTGTACTAACAAACAATCGGGAAAATCGACAATTTCAAGATATATTTTTAAAAAATAACGTTTATCATCGTCATTTTACTTTACGTTCCAATTGATCGATATGGTTTCCAAGCGAGCTGCGTGTTACAAGCAAAATCAACAATTCGGTGTTCTTCGAGGTTTAGCGTTGCCTTCGATTTTATCTGCTATCGCTTGAATCAAACGCATACCTTATTCCATAAGCGAACGATCGAAACACGCTCGCCTTATTAACGAGGAATAATTATCCGCCAACGAGAAATATCGTTTTATTGCCGTATGAGAACTAGTTATCGCCGCTAGTACGACCGTATCAAACGCGATACGGAACGTTGAAGCAAAAAGTGATACGGTTCTATCGCGATCCGAACAGAGCACACACAACTATGGCATTAAGCGTTGTAAAAGTGGCCCGTTGTAATAGCTAGTTTTATGCGTGCTTGGATCGACGGTTGTCGAGACTTCTTGCATCATTAACGGGTAATAAGAAAATTGTGCTCAGGTAACCGTACACTCAGCGTGTCTGAAAGCGGCAATTAAGTTCCGACGTTATTGGTCCTCTTTTCAATAATTCTGTACGATACCGGCATATCCCGTCAGAAGTGCGCACGCCATGGACCCAACGATTCTTATACGTATCGTTCACGCTTTTTCCTGGAAACTTGGAAATTTGCGACTCGACGTAATTGGTACGCGTATGCAGGTTCGATTGCGCTATCGCCTCTCTTCTTGCTAATCGCGCACGATATCGTGTCGAAGATATAACGTTGCATTGAACGCAGCGATGTTAGTCAGAGCTATATTACGATAAATTACAATAAACTACCTCGGATATGAGGTATTAGATTGTCCGAAAAGCGTCTCTCTTTCGCAAACGTGTTTTTTACAACAGTGCACCTTCGTACGAACGTGAAACCAAGTCTGTGAATTGTTGCGGTGTTTATCTCGACAGAACAAGATGAATCGTACGTAATTCGATAAAATAATATAAAGGAAAAAACATTGTGCGTCTGTTATTTCCTCGTAAAACGAAAGAAACTTTTCGGACAACCTAATTTAGTCTGTGTTGACAATGAGAAGAAACGTATGGTTGCTAATGGTAGACTACAAATTCGTATTTTCGCAAGCTTTAATTAAATATTATAACAAATACATTGATTGTTTCGTTTACTTTCCTACATCATACAGGATGATCGGAAATTAAGCATCACGAAAATTTCATAATAATGTATATTCATAGCGCATTGTAAGAAACGGAAATCGGATCCGTGTTAAATTTCCCACAGCTGCATAAACATCCAATAGTCCATTAACGACGTAAAACCTGCACGGAACAAAAAGAAGTATTTCAGTCTCGCGTATACACCGTGGAACCCGCATAATACGATTTCTTCTTCCGATGCTAGCTCCTTTTTTTTATCGGTATATATACCAGTTTAATTACACGACGAACGGTGAAGCGAGGCACCGCGAAACGAACGACGAGTATCGAACGAGGCGGCGACCCTCTTAATCTGTAAAGTCACCCTGTTATATAATACAACGGTTGATTGCATCGGGCATACTCACACCCCCGGGCAGAAATAGAGTCCGCGTCATTTATCAAATACGATGCCACCCGCTTCTCTCCTTTCACTATCCTCGTCGCGACCGTGAGCGTTGTTTTCGCGCGTTGCAATTTGTATTACGCACCGTTCTCATCCTCGTGCACGCTCGTCGAGGATCGATCCTCCGAACCGATATACGAACGGTGACACCGGGGAGCCGGCAACTGCGAATCTTCCACGAGACATCATCATTCTATTTCCGTGCCGACTCGTCGTCTATCTGTCGTGCTCGGAATTCAGCCACGGTACCGCTACGATCGATCTCCCTCGTGAGATACACGACCCATCGCGCCACGAGAAAATGGAAATTACGTGCGTGGTTACATTTGTTTCTTCGGCTTTCCTTGTTCGCGTCCAACTTCTCGGATTCTTCCGAGAACCACCCTGTCTAACGATCTGTCAAGAATGATGTATGAGTCGTTTTGCCTCTATCACGCACCACACGTCGTTTCTGATTTCGGTCACCTGACATATCGAGTGGTTTCGACTGACAGTTTCGTTCGAGATTCTATCGTCGTCCGTGTTATTTCAGTTTATTTGTATCTTGTCGTTAGAGCGCGGTTGCATTTATCGGGAAATTTAAAAAATGTACATATAAGTTATCCAAAGCGCGTATTATGATATTTAAAACGGGTCGATCAAATCTCCGATGGATAGTCGAATTTACAAAAATATTTATAAAAATCGCGCAAACGTTCGTATTTCGTTTATCGTGTTTTCTTTTACGTATTTCGTACTTGTGGGGTTATTAGCGGTAGCAAATGGCGATTTGATGCAATTACCTAGCAACAAGTAACGTTGTTGATGCGCAACGATTGCGTGTTTCGATCAAACGTTCAAATAGAGACACTTCTAATGAAAGAAGGTGTGTAATTTGTAATGTAATTTGAAAGGAGGGATAGCTGTGTATTAATAACAGCGAATGCGTTAACGCAGAGTGGTTCCACGAAACCGAAAGATAATTATTACCAGCGTCGGAATACAAGTCCGAGGACATCTCTATCCAACACGCTGCAAGTAACGGCCGAGTAATGGGCTGTTCGTCCAACATGTCGTAGCTACACGCTCGTCCACTATTCTAATGGAACGCCGCTTAATAATACCGGTAATTTACTCGTTAAAGAGCCCGCATATTTTTTCCATTTGACGTGTCCTCAATGAAAAATGGACTGATAACGTGATTCCGACAATAACTAACTCTTCAAACCGATCTTCTTCTCTTTTTAACGCCAGTCTATAGCATCGTGCATCAATAAATTCCATATGACTAATTCAGTGAACAAGATGCGCTCTATAACGGTACGTTCGTACAATGAGACGGCCACAGGTGAAAGTCACGATAAGACATTTCCTATTTTTTTACAAGAAGGCAATTTTCAGATTCGCCACGTTGTTCAAATTCTCGTTACATTCGGTTTTACGGCTAACACGTGCTTTTTCATCGTGTCCTAAATTTTCAAAATATCTCACAAAATTTATTTCGCGAATCTATTAAGCTGTTCTTAATTTACATCTTCGAACCCAACAGCTTATCTTTATCTTCATTTGCGTCGTATTAAATCCCGTTTAATCGCAACGTGACACGAAAATCAGAAAGTCAAGAATATACTTATCCTGCATCCTTCTATTGTCATTTTCATATAAAACCAGGATGTGTGTGCTAATAATTAGGAGCGTATGTTTGCACTGTATTACACAAAGCCGACGATGGTTAAGAGACGAACAAGCAACGCATGCCACTCGATCGGTCATTCTTCCGGCAGGGAGCGCGTCCCCTTCCAGAACTCAATCGTGTGTCGGAGTTTTCGAGACAGTGAGTTCCGTAAGCGCATGAAACGACGGAGCGGCGCATCCGAATGCGTTTTAGCGCGGATCAAATGCATTACGCGTATTGCGTATGGAGACCGCAGGCATACACGGAGCTTATAGACTGCATGCGGAAAGGATTACGCACCGGTCGGGAAATTATTGACGCGGCAGCGCGGTGAAAATCTAAACGAACCGCGACAGCGGCTGTACGGTCGCCGATGAAACGATTTAAACTGTCATTACCTGTCGATCAAAGAAAGGGATCCGATCGATGATCGCACTCGTACATCAGATTTGTCAGGAACAATAGGGTGGGACGCGAGTTGAACACGCGCACACAGACGACGGATCAAGACTTAATAACGACTCGACGCGGGATTTCGGCTCTACAACGAAATTTAGGAATAATATCATTCGGTGCTTTTGTACAGCAGAAACAATGGCCCGCGTTTTTACCATCCATGCCGCTCAATTTTTCGTCAAGCTGTCGCTAACTGAGCGAGCGTATCTACAATAGGTCCGGCGTCATGCGAAGCCTCGATGCGTCGCTTTTGTCTTCTTTTAATTATTTCCTATTTTCTAGCCTTTTTTCGATCCTGTCCTTTTGTTTGCCTTTTCCAAAATATTGTTTGACCGAAGCTTTTTTTCCGATCGGCACCGAACTTCCTCGCGTTTCTCTCTTCGTCGTCGTATCTTCGTTGGACAGCGGGTTAACGGCGCGTGAAATAGCGCGTCAGACGCTTTTTACTTTTGACGATAAGGTTTATTCACGAAAGTAGCAAGCTTGTACGACCATTTATAGAGAAGAGAATAGAGAAAATTGTACGACTATCGTTGGCAGGTAACGATGAAACGGATCGACATGGGATATTTCTTCGAGGTATTTCACTAAAGACTTTGTTCGTAAGAGAGTGAAAGGTGAGAGGAGCAAAGAGTTTGGCGAGAAGAAGAAGAAGAAAGAAGGAGACTCGTAAAAATTGGTGAGCTCTCAACAGGGAGGAACCTCAAACGGCCTCGGGTAGGTGCTAAAATCTGGGGCATAAACACTGACCGCGACGTAAAATGGGACTGCAAGTATTGAATCGTCCTTTCGGCCTTCCTTTTTTCCTTTTTCTCTTCATCTCGCCACTCGTTCTCTCGCTGGTCGGCATAAATCACTGCCGCCTTCGTATTTATATTCATAGGCGCGTTGAGGAAGATTGAAGAGCTGCGGGACCGCTGGGAATTGCTCGTAAAATCCGTTAGATTGTAAAATATTGTTGCGACGATCCGAAAGGCCGACCATCTTCCGCCGGATGTAGAAGGTTAGGCGAGGAGTATCGGTTTGGTAATACGCTCGTGTTCACAAGTATCAGCACACACTTTCGGGAAGTGCAGTTAATATCAACCACGATCAGGAAGCTATTAAAACGACCAAGGAAATTATTATCCGCTTGGAAACTTCGGATCAATTCATTGATTCGACGTTATAATAAAAACCTCATTTTCATTGGCGATAACGTCTAATTTCTTCCAGTTTATCACGTTATCAAGTCGATTATCGAGTCATATAATTACGTTATATTATTATTATTATTATTATTATTGTTAAATCGTTGCTTTAGAGGCAATTCTGCCACTCGTGTTATTAGTCCGTCTATCGTATTTGCTCTTGTTTAGTTGCAAGTGTCGATTCGTATTTCAGATACGCTTCGCAGAGTTTATATCTGATTCGTAAGAAACTTTTTCAATGAAATCGAACGAGGATAGGGAAGAGTAAAACGTACGATTCTTAATTTACCACGTTCCCCTTGTGATTGGAACAGATAGCTTTTTTCAAACATTGCGCCGTTATCTCGCACGATCACAAAATCACGGTTTAATCGCTTTCTCTATAATTTCAACCAATTATCATATTTTATGCGAAATCGGGGGATGCCGTGATACTTATGAACGAGAATGTACACGGCGTAACCAGACTTTCTTCGAACGACACTTCTCGAAACTAATAACTCGAGCCGGGAACGATTACAGAGAGATATATGGTACACTTTAAAGGACATTTTGACACGAAATTTTTACAGCTGGCGTGTCGCGCGACGTATTAAATACTTCATAAAGTACACGTGTGCATCCGCGTTTTGCGGTGAGCCGCTTTTACGTGACGGGGCAGTAAATATTTATCCTCTATGGGCTGCGGTAACGATATTCGGCGTAACGATCTTGGAAGGTCGATTATCGAGAAGGAGAGAAAAGAAAAAGGGAGTCGTTCGGTGGTGTTTCGCCACTGAAACTTTGCATCGTGGCGCATAATGTTGGACCGCGTCTCGTCGTGGCTAGGTCGGCGTTGTTCCACGGTACTGAAACCACAGACTCGTAAGTAACGCTCGTCTGGCGGAAGTCTACGAGCAACATCGATGAGTAATGCGACGTGAATGGCCAGTTATTAATCACCGTTGCGAATCAAGACGAAGGAGCCGCGCGAGAAGCTAACGGATACGCCTCTAGGACGATAGAATGCCGGCGGAATATCGATCGATGATTTGTAGACACCGGCGTCTTGCGCTTAAATTGCACGTCGTATCGGTGGCTGTACATTACATGATAGAACGGTGTATAATAAACCTTGATTGCATAAGATTACTAAGGTACAGGTTGCGATACGATACGAGGGTAATTCGTGGATCGAGAAAAGGGATACGTTTCTTCGATCCGATTGCTATTTCCCGTGTCACAGCCGTTGGGCGGTTGATCTCGAGTCAGTGATCAGTTAGTCGAGCGTTAACGGGTAAATATGGTTACAGGGTTTAGAACGTGTGCACCGTGTTGCCTCAATTAAGTCGCATTTCCTAATGTTGCGTGTACAACGGACATATAGCCGGTATTATAATCAGGAAGCTGGATGTGTTGGCATAGATACGCCACGGTACGCAACATCGATGTTTGCACACGTATATTAGACGTTACCGTAAACCGACTACACAGAGACGTCAATTCATTAACCTGTATTCGATTACTGAACGCCATATAGGCCGATAACGTTAGCTACTTACGGTAGCTAATTCCATCTTACGCGTCGGTATAGATCCGACGCTTTTACGCCTGTAACATAGCTCCATTGTGTTACGTTTTCCGATAATAAGTAGCTACTTAGCAGGCCACGGTTACAACCGGATCCCCTCGATTATTTTGAGGCGACGTCACGTTGAACGCGGCGGTCGATTGTAATTAACGCAGTATGGCGCTTTATTTATACTGCCTATATATTATGTAGCTCGCGTTGCGTTCACGGTCATACCTATCTATATACGTATGTATACCGATGTACATATGTAGCTCCGTTGGAACACACACGTGTACATATAAGGACATAGACATCGACACGTGCTACCAGGGTGCAAGGGGGTGTTCGAGTTCGATCCTCCCTTGGTCGTCCTCTTCACTGACGCTACCCGGCCGTACAGAAGAGCAGGACGAGGGGTAGGCGGTGGAAAGGGGTGGTTGACAGTGACAGATGACCGCTGTCCAGAGTCCAATACGTATACCCACTGGACTGGCGGACAGTCCATAGTGTCCTGGAAGCACCTACGTAACATTCCCCCGATACAAGCCGCGTGTGCGTACCCGCGTGCTACACGATAGTAATTCGAGGTTGCACCGGTCACGGATATGCCGCGAAATGTCACGTAGCTATCTTCCTATGTCATAGGTCGCAGCGTTCATCGCCACTGACATTTCACCACTCTTTTCCAGAGGGGCGTCAAATGTTAGCACTCTTTATGAAACGTCGACTAGCCGAGACAGAAACGATGATTAGCCTAGCACCCATAGGACGATGTTGATGGGGATATTCGAAGATATTTCGGAGGTGAGACAAAGCAACGAGCTTGACACGTCGACCGTCGTGAGTGACGTTGATAACCGGCGCTGGACCTGCCAGCGAGGAAATCACCGGAGACCAGCGACGAATTAAAGTGTCTAAATTAGGTTATTAAAATGATATATGACGCGATCCATAGAAAATGATAAGAGTATACGTCGGGAGGAGAAGATTTCGAGGATCGATGCAACCTCTGATATCGGACGCGCGTGCAACGATATAATTCAAGTTTTGTTGATAACGGAATTTGACGAATTACTTAGAGGCGAATTACTTAGGGTGACTGGAATACTCTATCGTTTCTTGTGGAATTGTTCCCAACAGAAAAAATTAAGACAGAGCCACAGGGAGAGGCGAGTCGAAAGGTTAAGGGTCGGTCCTCCGAATTCAATCTGTCTAAAGTGACAAGACAAATGTCTCGGTGCACTTCTTCTCGATCCACCAGTGAAAGCCACGGGTCAATTAGCCAAAAAATTGGGACGGAGAACGAGTGAATACCTAGAAGAAGTAATTCGATTGAAAGGGAGGCAGCTATAGAGATAAGTGAGAGAAGATGCCAGTCATCCCCTGGTAATTAGTCAAGGGTCGCTCGAGTGCCGCTCGGAATTCCGAATCTGGTATCATCCCCGCGTAGAGGAAAGTTGGGGTTGTTTCTTGGACGAAGGATAAGCCCTCGGATCTGTACGCTGATATCGTAGAAAAGTTTCGCGTCTCGGCCGGATTTGATTGATTAGTCGCTGGGCGAATGAAGTGTCGCGATTGTTACCGATATATAAGCTGCCGGAGTCTAGTCCGCTTGGACGAGCGTGCAAGATTGATGAAAATGGTCGATATAAAAATTACAATTTTCCCTCTGGAAGATGTATCTTGGTTTAATGGAAGCCAAGAAGACAAATGTCAAATCGCGAACACTTTCAAACTTATATCGTATCGTACGTAGAATATTTCGTTTACTTAGCTCAATCTCGTTTATTAAGTCGAATCTTGTAACGTTAAAGCTTAATTCAAACGATCCTACGATACTGAGCCTATCCTGGAATATAATGGAACCTCGTAACCATTCTAATCCTTTATATTTTCTCATAAAAGTGTGTTACAAAGACCGAAGCCGTGCTTTGGAAAATCCGGTTTCGACCGAGCATAACGTCGAGACTCGTTTCCAGTGGCACGATTTGCCTATACCGGTATTTCGTGCTTTCCTCCCCAAACGTTCGCGCCCTTCTTATTCTTCGAGGACTTTCAATTTAGCATTTTACGATTGTTGATAATAAGGGCGGGAAGGACCCAGGTGGTAAGTTTCACAGACGAACTCGTAGCACGGGGTACCGGCCGACGATTTTCGTACGCGATCCGGTATCGAAGGGCCCTTTGTAAACAGCCCTAATGCCTGGTTACGACTCTGGCTGGCTCGTCCCGCGGCCGCCTCGCACCAACCTTCTTTATGATATTGCTGGATTAGACTGAAATATTTCACACTTGGAAATATCTGCCGTGCTTACGTTTTATTACGCTGCTCGCCCTCTGGCCCCTACCACGTTCCTCACCAACTCTCGTAAACGTACTAACTAGATGTGCTCTCGTTTCATGGAATTCCGCCTTTCAAAGTGGCTGCCGCGTCTTGCTAATCTTCGCTCGGAATTACATTTCCATTCGTTCAAAGTACACCGTGCTCCGAGTAACTAGCTATGCGCGCAACTTTAGTCGTAAAAAATTCCCAGTTAAACTATTAGGATGTCTCCTGAGCTTTGTTGATTTGTTACAAAGTTACCAAATGGAGAAAAGCATTACGAGTAGAGAAGCAATTCGTACTTTCCCTCGTTTTCTGTCGCTCGTTTATCAAAGTTCTATGACTTGGAATCTAGATACATTCGTTATCAACTACGAAAACCATCTTTTACTTGTCTTTGCATCTAACGCTTGCGGCGGATCGATCGAATTAGCATTTTCATTTACCACAATTACTTTAATTTTGTTTAATTTATTTGCCAAGTTAGCTTCGGGCGTCCGCCAATTATCGATAGACGTATGTTGTCCACACTTCAAAGTTCTCAACTAAAGGGATCAATAAGTTCGTCAATGCGATATTGTCAATATTTATTGGCAAACCGGATTTTCGTCGAGCCTCTTGAAACTTCGACGATATTATCGATCGTCCGAGGAATACCCTTTCGTGTTTCTCCATTTAGTCTTTCACTTGCCATCCTTCCGCCATCTTCTCGTAATTTTCTCCTATTCAAGATCAAATACCGACTAAGAAAGTACACAGCTGAGAAATGACGCGGTTTCGATAAGCATAGAACAAAGTACTTGAATCGACGATGAAAACTTAATGGAACTTACCTAACGCTTTAATATTTAACGAAGTTCTATGCAACACACGTGTTATCAAACGTCTCGATCGTTTCTACGTGAATTGCAACCGTATACAGGATGTTTTTCTTTTCTTCCTTCCACCCTATGTTTCCTTGGTTCGTGCTTTCTTCGATTTCTTCGCGAATTCGCAGACGATGCCACACCCACAAAGATCGTGCCGGCGAAATCGTATACGCCGTTAAGGGAGCGGTCGCGAGAAAAATGCTACGTGTCAATGCGGTCTCCGCCTTTGACTGCGCTAATAAGTACGAATTCGTTTCGATTCCCAGCGGAAACGGCGTGCCACGTGATAGCGGTATGAATAATTGCGGCGACAGTCGAGGATAAATAATACATCGAGCGACGTTATCTGACGGCGATGAGTTAGAGCGAAGCGACGGCAGGAGTCTGCCTTTTAGGGGTAGATGTTAATCTGAAAGCAGAACCGCGAAATGAGGAATTGTCTCGAGGTGACGAAGCCGAATTTCGCTGGAAAATTATCCAGCTCGTTTCTTATCTCTTCTCTGGCTCGAATCTTGCAAACCGCTGTTTTCCTCCAACTTTCAGCAGATTCTCTTATCGCGAAAATTCGGAAACGGGCGCTCGTTTTCTTGAAAGCCCGGTTCCCGTCCGTCGAGAATGTATCGACGCGATTTAGGTGTCGGTCGCTCGATCCCTCTGCCCCCTCGCAGCAAAATCGACCAGCAAAAACGGTCTAATTTGATTGGAGAGCACTAACCTCTTAGGGATGAAAATACGTTTCCGACGAGACAAGTCGAACGCTGTGTTCGTAGCAGTGTTTTCCGGCAGCGGGATTTGAAAAATGCCGAATCCAATTTCCCTGATGATGGTCCCTTGGGATCTCCGACCGATCACCCTCTCTGTCTTTCTCTGTGTTTTCGCCGCGTTCGCGTACCGGGCACACGGCGTTCCCTCCATTGTCGACGGCTAAAAACAAATAGGATAAGAGGGATAATTCGTTTCCGTGACCGATGAGAATCAGCTTCTCTCTCGGACAAAAATCAAAATAAATCTTCCACGCTAGAACAATTCACAGTTTGTCAGAGAAGAAAGTTTTCGTAGATCGGCACGTTGATATTGTTATCTGTATCTGTAAGCATTGAAACGGCACGAATATGCGTAACAGATAGCAGAGACGATATTTCGTAATGCTATCGTGTAATACCTGGCGTGTCACATTTCTCATGTTCTGGTTCATTTCGATTGACAAATGCGCCATTTTCGATGCTTAATATTCCGCAACACGGTAGCAACATAATAAACTCTGTGCTACGTATTTCAGGTATGTGCGTTCAATCATCAGTCACGAAAGAGCGGCGCGTTCTCCGCGAGGCTTTAACGTTACGCTAACGTGTCATTACAACGCACGATCATTACCAGTCGGTAGAATACACGGTGGAAGTGTATTGCACGTAACTATAAGCCGCTGCTGTCTCGCCTTCGTAGATTCCACGTAAAACGTAAGGTCGCGAAATTATATCAACAGAGTTTGACCCGTTTGCACGGTTGTTTCTTATCGTTTGACGTGTAATTTTTGCATACCACTCGCTGACCGTAGCTGTTCGCGTCTTTACTGCGTCTACCCACTTTGAGTTTTATCTCGAACCGTTATTTCATCTTCCTTTGACGACGATTAACCTGGTGACTGTGTCGCGAGGAAATATAACGTAACTTGCTAACGTAAATAATCTTTTAAGATCAAATCTGTCTTCTTGTACTTGTGTCTTTGTATGTTCGTGTCTTTAAATGTAAATAAAAAACGATAAATGCGATTTTTATATCAAACTTCAACTAGGATCATATAATATTTCTCGGATTCAAGCGTATTATCTATTATATAAAAGTATTAAAATATAGAATGTGAATGCTAATCAGATTTTCTACTCCAAGCAGTAATGTATTGTGATGTCATAGAAAAACCTTTGAGAAAATCCTGACGAACTACAGGTAGAAAACAGTGAAGATGCTGACGGGCCGAGAAGAATAGGACCCAACGAGCCATATACCTGTGGCCCTTTAGGACAATAAGTGGCAACACAAAAGAACGTTTGGTGTAGAAAATAGACAGTTACCAGTAAGTTGCGACTAGTAACAATGGCTAGTTAGTTGTGAGCTGTCAGTTGTAAGTTGCATAGAACAGCTCCGATTAAATAGTCATAGTTTTCTGCTGCAATCGTTACAAATGAATCTATATAATAAATAAAGATCGCTATAACACTGATCTCTATGATATTAACGATGATACAAGATATGGGAAATTTAAAATTTATAAGACGAAATTTTTTGTCTCGTCGCTTATTGACGGCAGCTGTATTTAAAGGGCTAGGAAGTTGTTAGAATAGCCAAGGTTGTCATAATGAAACAACCCATCGTCGGATAATTGCAGTAATAAAACGGGTCAAGTAATATTTCCGAGAATGCTACGAGATACAGCGACAATAAACACTTTAACGTCTTATTCGAGTATCCGTCCATCCGTGCAGATTAATTAACAACGTTATGCCTTGCTAAGGCAGTTCCATCCGTAGCACTGACAATGGCTGCTGCTGTATCGTCATCGACAGCATTCTCGCAGTCTTCCACGCTTCCATGGTCATCGTTTCCAAGTCGCACTAATTAAGACTTACGTCGTTATATTCGTAACGCGCATTACCTCCTTGCAGCGTCGTCGATTTGAGCTCGACCGAGCTGTATACGTATAAACGAGATGGGTAAGAGGGCGGTAGCCAACGATGCTCTACGTTTAGAATGGGCTCGTTTCGTCGGCGAACTGCACGAGATATATCGTAGGACATCCTGCCCACAGGAATAATCCTCGCTGCGTTCTCTCGACCCGCAGGAATTGCGTGACATTAAACTCTGTCCGCGAACTTAGCTCGGTTTTCGGAGACGAACAATGAAGTGACAAATATCTTAGTCCACCGTCCGGATCCCCCGTGGTGAACGCTTTCCAGATTTAAGACGGACATCGGTACCATTCGACAGGGGTTTAGGATCGTTGGAACAGTCCTCTTGGGTCGAAATTAATAATCCGATTAAGGCAATATTCTTTGGTACGATACCAAACCTTGAAATGGAATCAATAGCCTAATAATGTAGTATATATTCCTTTATTGTTACAGCCACTATAGCGCTATGTGTTTATGGCCTTTTTTTTCGAGGGAAGATTAATCTATCGAGCTACCTGAGTGTTGAATTTTGAGAGCTAAGCGCTGCATTGTGTAAAGCGTACTGTTGTCAGAGAGACGCTCTTGTATTTATGACTTCTATCCGGTTGATCTCGAGTATAGAGGAATTATAGTCGAACGATAAAAAAGCACAATCATATTTGAGATACTTAAAAATCTAGCCCTTGCTGTTTGCTTGCTAATCCTAAAGATAGTTTAATAGTAGTAAGTTTCACCGACAATTTGCATTATTTGTCCCTTCTGTAAATGCTTGATTCCAGTCGGTAACATAGTTGCCGGAGGAACAATGAGGAGACGAATAACGTGCTCCATAGCGACGGAACCCCACGGCGTCTATTTCGTCGACTTAAGCCAGACATCAGTAAGGTCGAAGACTAGGAGGGATTTGTAATAGATCAAGGGTCGTAGTTTAAGAGGACGTTGCCATTTGCCAAGGAAATCGTCTTTACAAAACAAAGTATGAGTTTTTCGAATACGCGGCTACCACGATCGACGTTGTCGATATCGTAGGTAGATAAATCTCGTGGAAGGATGTGTTTGACACGTGTTGTGGACGTGACTGGAACGTGCGATCGGTACAGAGGTGTGCATAGAGAAAAGGCGAAGAAGCGTCGGTGGAGTCGTGACGAGGGCTCAACACCATTCATAAATAGTAATATCTGTCGGTTATCGAAGAGAAGTTGGGTTTGGTAACGAGCCATCAGCGAGCCAGGGCCACATGGGTCCCGATAATCCCAGAAGGGGTTACCGAACCCTTGTCGAATGATTTGCGGAAATTTCAATCCCGCTTCTCCACACTCGCTTCCTCTCGTACCGTTTCGCCGCTAACCTGGATATTATCCATTCTGCCAGTCTCCCTCTTTTTTCTTTCTGTCTCTGTACCACTCCTATCCGTTCGACGTGACAAGCGAACGCAGCCACTTCGCTTCGCTTCTCCGCTCCTCTTCTCGAGTTCTCTTCTTTCTCGCTTCGTCGATCTCTTGAACTCGTTTCACTCGACGGTCTTACTAATGATTTTCGGAAGACGCGAAAGCCGGTTGAACCGAACAAGTTGAGCCGCGAGAGCGACACGATGTTAATTAGAACGGCGTCAGGGAGCGTACCGCAACCCCTAAGAGAGAGAGACTTAGCGACTTGACTTGATTTCGAGGTTTTAGGCTAAATTTGAATTAGGGGTGGCTTCCTGTAAGAGGCGCCCAGAGGCATCCACCGGCAAATCCCGTAGGAAGTTAGCGTGGATTACGGGAAGCATCCATCACCCGTTTCTTTCGTGTTCTGCCGCCTCTCACAGCGCCGGCAATAGTATTGTCACGACGAGCAACTCCGTTTTCGATTTACCCCTCTATATCGTAGTTTCGACGTTGCTGCTCTAGACAAAGAGCACACGGATACACGATAAATTGATAACCCACGCTCTTACCAGAATCCCCTCGAAAGACTGCAGGATTATGAATTTCAAATTTCGCTCGATAGGTGACGGTATAGCTGGCATTATCGTCCGAACGTTTCTCCAAAGTTTAAGACATCGTCGGAACTTTTCACGGTAGACTGCTCCCGGGATAGTTCGGAATTTTCGAATTTCCAGCAAGTTGCAACGTCGCCGGTGAACGACCTCCTCCTTTTGTCGAGTAACACCGTCCCCTCGTTGGATATTCTGCCAGGGAAGGGAGTTTAATCGAAAGGACGAAACGTATAAATGCAGAGTCTTTTGTGTACGGTGTCGCGGATGAGATTCACACCGAGGCAGAACGGTCGCCGGTGCTCGGCTAATTGTTTCGTTCTGAATCCGCCACACCATTGTCACCCCGTGTCGAAGGATCGTGTCGAGGTATCGTCGCGATCACCACGTGACATCTAGCCACACGGGATAGCGAAGACTAGAACGTTGATCTCCTTTTAAAAAGGCATTAAACTCGATCGCGCATGG
>NT_176698.1:502886-513310 GCF_000188095.3 Bombus impatiens | reverse complement strand
CGCATGGGGCGCGATCTCGGAATAATATCTCATAATTAAAGCGAAGCCCGTGGCGGACGAGTATCAGTCAGACTTAGCGCGGCGATCTGTCAAGTCGGCCGACGAAAAATCCAGACTGGAAAATCTCAACCCTTTTACGCACGGTCACGTGACCTGACAGAAAGGGCGACATGGTCGACCGACACGTGACCCCCCTTCCCTTCGCCGGTCTCTGTGTTTTAGATACGCGTGTCAAATCCCAAAACGAAGACTCTCATCTCCCTTTCGCCACACCGTCTCCGTTTTTCTCCTCTCGTCCATCTATCGGTCTTTCTAAAATTATATCTTTTTTCATCTCTTCGCCATGCACATTTCTTTGTGTGTACAAACGACTCAGCTGCAGGGAAAGACGTCACGCTGTACGCTTGGAAAGTTCTTTCGATATTTTCCAGCGCGACGAAGCGTCTAATTAAAACCATGTCTAATTAACCGGTTAGCTGTTGCGACTTCTTTGAAAACTTTCGAAGCTGTGCACGTAAAATGTGTCGTGAAAATGTACTCGTCGAGCGCGCGTGGCTGTTACAACGTAGAATTAAGTTTCTGTGAAATGACCGTTTTACTTTTTAATTTTATTACTCGTCATCGAGCAAAATATTCTTCACGGCGAGTATACTCGTCGAAAACAGTTAACCGGTTAAGCGACAGGAATAATTCGAAAATGTATCCTGGAGTAATCCCAGTAATCCCGTGCGGCTTCTTTTCGTATGGAAATCGAGACAAATGGAGCCTTTTGTCGTGGTCGCGGCGTAGACTTTATCGAAGAGTTTATGAAAGAGCTGCAGCTCGGAATGGCGGTGAACAAAGAGAACGACGAGTCTCGCGGTCTACGCACTAATTCTTTTTCTAAGTTTCCTTTCTCCGTTGTCGCTACTCTTTTGTGATGACGTCACAGTGTCCAGTTCACGTTCGGAACGGCGGAAGACAGCCACGTTAATGGCGTCGTAAAAGTTAACGACAATGTTCTCTTACGATTTTCCGCTATCCTTTCTCGGAGCCTGGAAACCCGTGGTCGCACGACTATCCGTTCCGAAAGAGCCGCGTCCGAAATTATTGTCGCCGACGTGGAATTAATTTCCGCCCACGTCCCCTCCTGCGCCGCGGAGGATTGAATTTCCGTGCTGTTTTCTGTACGGGACTTTTCCTCCAGGCTCGTACGTTGGGATTAGAAAAACTCATTGGCTGCAATTCGGAAGTTTCCCCTGGACCTGATTTTACGACCTCTCTGTATGGTTGGCAAGTTTTAATCGAACGCTCGATAACCCGCGGAAACGTTGAACCTTAATTTGCCCTTCTTTCTGAAATATACCGAGTTCTGCAAAAGTCTTATACTAAGTTTTATAAGTATACTCTTTTTAAGGAATAATATTGGTGTAAAATCGCTTGGTATTGCTTCAACCGTGAAGTTATTTTTTAAGGAATATTTAGTTCAAATTGATTGATTAATTTGTAACGTCTAAAGATTTGCTTGCAACGGTACAGGAATTCGTGTCCTGGGAACGTTTAGTTGCCACTACAAAACTGTACAATACCAAACACCAGTACTGACCAATACCGTAGATACCAAAAAGAAGGCTGTACAGCTTCCACTTCCTGGTAACTTTTTCCACTCTAAGTTCCTTGACAGTTCCAACGATGGAGCCGTTTATTATTGCCCAAGATCATCATGGGGACGACGCTATTAGAAATCGTAAGTTTCGAGCAGGAACTGACGTAGGTCGTAAATCCAACGGGCTAGGAATCTTCGATAATTGGAAGCCCGCTTAGCATATTTCTGGTTCTAATCACAGACACCAGTCAGTAAGTAAGGGCGGTTTAAAGTCTCTGCCGGCAATCTCTCGGTCTGCCTGCGCGCCACCCTCGTTGTACCGAGATAGGGGCTTAGGGGTGAGACCAATCTGCTTACAACCCCCTTAGTCTGAATAATTAACCCGGGGAGAGGAGAATGCGCGCACGACTTTTTGCCTGTGTCATTTATTACGAAATCACCTTGTTCGTTAACTTCGTATTTGAATGTGAATAGGGGCGAAAGAAGAAGAAAGAAGGGTAGAATGGACAGGTAGACGGAACGGACCATAAGGTGCGGCATCCACGTTAATCGATCTCCCGGAATTTGTCATACCTTGAGCAAACAGCTCTGCAATGACGTTGGAACTTTTTTCCACATCTTTTTGTCCTTTCTCCCTATTCTCGTTTTTTTCCAATTCATTTTTTTTTTACCCTGCACCCTCTCCAAAGCCCAACCCTTTTTCATTCAGCCGCAACACCTGAGCGTTCCCAGGTACGTCCCGGGATATCGGTGACGCTCTCAGGTTAATTCTCCGTCATTAGTCACACGTCGGGCGAACCCCGGCCGCGTCCGTGGAAAAATTTATTAGCGTTGTAGAGCACGGGTTTCACGCATAAAAGTGTGTATTTGCATGCGAGCGCCACGGCTTTCATTTGCCTAAGCCGCGGAGATCCGAAACGGTCGGGATTCGTTGAGGCCGATTTCAACCACCGCGATGCGGGATGGGGCACTGGCAGGGACGTCCGGATTAATGGCGATTTTGAATATTTAATTAATGAAAGTTCGCCGACGAAGCCCGCTTTCCAACTCGTTTCTCCCCCTCGTATTTGTGTATATATTTTTGCCCTGTTTTTTTTCACCCTCTCTTCTTGTCTGCTTTCTCCACAAGCCGTGCAGACGTTTATCGGAAAATCTTCAACTCGTTGCATACTCCGTTCCATTGAGACAGACTCGGGACTTAGCAGCCTAGGGTCATTAAATAACCCAAGTAATTAAGAATCTTAATACGTTAAAAATGGACGAAAGGGTAGACAATTGATTATCTTGGTCGACATTTGCAAAAAAGCAATAATTCGTTATGAATATGTAACGTTAAAAATATCGTAAAAATAATCAAACTATGACACGTCCAACGATTATGGCTACATATTGGGTTGTCCGAAAAGTTTCTTTCGTTTCGTAAGATGACAATAGATGAACAACAATTTCTGTCTTATACTATTTTATCGAATTATCTGCGATCCATTTCGTTATATTTCTATTACGTTCTATGTTCGTGCATAATTCAATAAACCAATATAAAAGAAAAAACATTGTGCGTCTATTATTTCCTTACGAAACGAAGGAAACTATTCGGACAACCTAATACATTGCCATCTAAATTGGCAAAATTTCTTTGGAAATCGTCTTTTCAAATTGCGAATTATCTTTTTCGAATTATCGAACGCAGTAAATTTGATGCGTTTTCGCGAGACAGCGCGTCCCCTAAGTATTTCATCGTTTTAATCGCGTAGGTTTAATGGAATTTTGGTAGAAGGAAATCACTCACAAAATATGCCGGAGTTTCTCGCTGTGATTAAGGGTGTCGCTCGCAATTATCTCGATTTGTCAAGTGAATGGATTATCACGCGAGGTCACTGGAACGTTACTTTTAATAACGTGGGTCGTTAGCCTTTTGACAAATTTCGCGGCATCCGCCTACTTCACGCTTCGCCTGCTGTCAGCCGGCCATCCTCAATAGGAATTCATTTAATCTTTGCTACGATATTAATTAATAACGACCGCCGGCGGAAGATGATATCTCGTAGCGGATTCTAGAGGGTTGATGCTCGCGCGTTGCCGGTATCGGTGCTTTTGACGTATCGATTAATCGCGCTTTGAATCCAGCCAACGCACTGTGAATGATTAGTACGCCTTGTGATTTTCTAGACGTATATACGGTGCCTTGTTATTCTCTGAATCTTCTATTTTATATTTTGCCATTCGTAGATACGCCGTGCCAATATTGCCACCTTTCCGTCGAAGCTGGAAAATATTTTTCGGATGTTTTTCAGATACGTAGAGATAAAAACAAGCGTCGATGGTTCGAAAAAACGAAAAAAAAGGAAAGCGCTCGCTTCATACCCGTTTCAAGAGAATTTTTCATGAAAGCTTTCGTCGAAGCTTGAAAATTCTCGAAAACGTTCTGAAATTTTTATTAAAGAGAATAGATAGAGACGATAACTTTCGTTGATAGGTTAGAACAAGGTGAAAGAAGAGATACTTCCCCTCGAAACGAAGGTTAATTTTTATTCGCCAGCAATTTATATCTTATTCGTCGCAACAGCGTCTTTCGTTTCTTGTTTCGTAAAAAGCTTGGAAACTGTACGAAACGTTTAGAGATCGTTTTCAAAGAGACACCAAGAGACGATAACGTGCGTTGATACGTTGGAAAAGAAAAAAGGAGAAGGAAGCGGTACGCCCTTGGAAACGATCGTTAACTCTTGTTCACGATGACCTCGAGCCATTTGCGCTTTACCCGTCGCCCGTGCACGCTGACTGAGTAAGTACAATCGTTTTTAGACCATACTGTATAAACCCCACGGGCAGAAAGGGGTTAGGGAAGATCATTATCAGAGGCTTAACCACGCGAGAATTTTTAATCAGAGGGTGCGTACCCCTTAGGGTAATACCGTTGCTGCCGATAAACGGACAACAATTGTCGGCCGGCTGTATTTAATTTAGGAAATCGCCGTGATCCAACGTCGGACAATATTTAATCGGGGCTTGATTTTCGAGTAGGTGCTACCCCGTAGGATTACTCGGTTCAGGCTAGTCATCGAAACCATGCGGTGACATTAGAAGCGGTCGGTGCGCGAGTTACCACTTTGTATTAGATTCCTTTGACGACGCAAATGCCCCGATAGAAATACTTTCAGCTCGCATAGCTACGCTATTACGCGCAGTCCTTTCGTATTTTTATCACCGCCATCGACAGAGTATCTGGCGAACAAATTTTCCTAAGCTCGCGTTGTCGTTCCCTCGATACGAGAACGCTTCGAAGAACTTTCCACTCGAGGCGAGATAGTTTGAAATTTTATTCGAAAATTATCGAGAAAATTGGAATACTTGTCGAGTAATTGCTTCCTTTCGATTCCATTTTCTTCGAATGCCAGCCGAATGGCGTTCGGCCGTGTTCGTAGGCGGCATCACTGACTAGAAGCCCGACCCCTTGAAACCACTAAACCAAACGAACCGTGGATACAACCGCGTTCTCGGAGGAGCGCTGATTAGCATCATCTTAAAGGTCGTACACAGCGTCGTAAGTATTCCGTCCCTTTGGTATTCATATGTAAAGCTGACCAGATAGTGACCGTCGATTTACATAACGTTAGATTGACCGTGATTTCATTTAACCAAGGGTCTCGAACTGGTCTCACGATGGAAACTGCTAAGAGCTTCCTCAGAGGCACCGGCGCAAATTCATGCAAAGTGTCGCGTCGTCTCGAGGAGGCGAGCATCGAGCGGACAACTTCGTAATCGAAACGAGAATCGCGTTGTATCTCGGCGAGGTTTCATCGGTTCGACGCGTAGCCCTCGATCGTGGTGGCTTGCCGATTGATTTTAACGTCACCATCGGAACAATTTTCGGGGTTGTTTCACGGCGTTCGTGTCCGGCGAATCGATACGTGCACGCCAGCAATACTTTAGTTAATACGCTTACATTCTGCTAGCAGAGTCGCGGACCCGTGAAACATGGTATTAAGGGATACCACCGATCCCTGATGGTAACAAATGATAGGATCCTTAATGGTCGAGGCACGTACACAGGCTCGATGTATAGACTTGTACACATCGAACGCGTCTCGCCGTGAATCGGCTGCACGGTTGTCCCTTTGATTGATTGCTTTTGTCACTTAGCTACCGTGAAAGGCTTTGCCGCGATTGTGCCTTTTAATTACGGACTTAATTATCTTTCGCGTCCGCCCGCTTTTCTCTCTTTGTACATACGTTGTACATGCAGCGACGTAGTACATGAACGAGGTAGTAGCGAACGAAGGGTGGCTTCGCGAACTTTAAAACCTTATTCCCTATGGATCGCGGCAGTCCACGCGTTATCGTCGCGCGTGATACGCGTCGTTACGAACGTCTCTATACAGGGTGAATGAAATATTCGCGGAAGCCGTGTCTCGTTCCGTAACGCGCGGATCGCTTTGATTTCGTAATGATCTTTTTGTTCGGTTTACGGTTCGCTGGAGGTGCGAAGAAGTAAAAGTGTTGCTCGTAGCCGGGAGAAGGAAAATTGATACCGCTTCTAATGGCTCCATTATGAAATAGTTGGCGCGAACCGTGTAACCCGCTTACACAGTGCAGCCTGCCTTTCTTTCATTTGTTAGGTTGCACGACGTTACGATGTTCGTAAAACGAACGATTCTACGACGGTGGTCGGTCACGATTCGTATAGGAACACCGTGTATATTCGCAGCGGTGTATAGGAGGTACACGCAGGGTGTACGGGATACGGGTTACTAAGGCCTCTATAATGACCACTGCAATCCTGCCCTCACACACAATCCCATAATTAAATCCGTTAATCAAGGCTTACTGCTTGGACTGACCCTATCAACTTGGTTTATTGTGATCTGCGTAATCTATGCTAAATTAAGACGGACCGTCGTCGTCGCGGAATCGCAGGTCTAGTTTGCGTAACTCGTGCTATGTGTTCGGCATTAATTAGACGAGTACTTAGTTTTGATTATAACCAGAATCGTGGAACACCAGACTCCGTATTCACCGAGAATCTTCTTTTACGAGTAACTCGAGCAACGCGAGAAAGAAAATAGAGGGATTCATTAACAAAGTACATCGTAGATGGAAGAGATACAGAGGATAAAATAAACGACCAAGGTTTAAGGTTCATAACACGAAATACATTGTTCCGGAGAATCCGGGGATCCCTGCTATGGATAATTCTAGTATCTTCTAGATTAATATGTTACTTCTACGATACCGCGATAAGAGTTGACTGTAAGATAATCATTGAAGAAGAATATATACATAAACGATGGATGGAGCGAGTATAAAAGTGACTGTGACGCGGAAAGTGATTGCCTGTTTGGGCGGATCGAAACCATAGAACAGGGTATAGGATAAATACGTTCTTGCGTCTTGTTTGCACGTCGAGCGACTGTCAGAATTCGCAGTTGCCCTCCTACGGCAATTCGTTCACCGAAAGCAATATCAGGTACAAACGTTCGTAACACATCTATTCGATCCTTAGCTTGTGGCGTACAAAACCGCCTGACGACGATCACAAAGGAAATAATCCATTGATCTCCCTTTCGATCGTCGAAAGCCACCCCGAAAGCTTCCGCACCTCGTCTGTGCAACGAGATGGGCATTCATCGAGATAAAAAGCGATCCTCCGCGTCAGAAGCGGATCACCGAAGTTTCTTCGTCTTTAGATTCGTCTTAGAATTAATTGTCTGGCTTATCTCTTCGCCCGAGTTCCTCGTCTCACGCTTTATTGCTCAGAACGACAGACGAGAAGGCGGCACGGGGCTTAGCATCGATCGCGAGCAGATCCGTACCGGAGTTGTGCCGCAGAACGCCAGGCCACCTTCCATCTGCCTTGCTTCTCTATCCACCACCCTTGTCTCTCCAACGTTTCGTTGGCTTTGAAATGACAGAAGTCAAGTAGAGCGAAATACGGAGAACGCGGTTGAAGTGTAATTGGCACTCGAGTGCACTCGTCTTGGTTCATTAGAGAAAATATCTTCCCCATTGTCGAGGGGCTTACGTAGCTTCGTCTTTCTTTTCTTCTTTCACCACCGTGCCACGCCGCATCCCAGCCTCTTCTTTCTTTTCTCTTTTTTTTCATTTCTCCTTCCTCTCTCCCGCCTTTCGCGCTCTCTATCCCTTTGCCAGATAGAGACAGAATTATTTTTGTTTCGAGTGGATACGGTCACTCGATGCAACTACCCTCGGGGGTTGCCCTCTTCGGAGGCTACGCGGCCGGCTTATTGTGAAACGTGGAAACGCGGGAAAGCTTGTGACAGTCTAATCTTCTCGAGTATTCCGGAGAATAGAAGCTGATTCTCGAGTGATCTCCAAAGGAATTGACCCGGACGAGGCACCGCCCTTTCAACCGGAATTCCATATTTCGCGTTTCTTCGCAATCCGTAGCTTCTTTGAACTTTCTCGTCGACTTCTCGTCGTAGTCTCGTCGTTGATATCGCCGTTGTTGTAGCCGGCACAGCTAATCCAGCGCGTATCACTTTCTTTTGATCCGTTCGCGCAACTTTGATACACTCCCCTATGACCTTGGCCCGTGTTTGTTCGCAGCAATAAGAACGCGTTTGAATGAAACCACCCTTTGCGTTCTTAGCGCTCTTCCGAAGCCAGAAGAGCAAAAGGTACGCTTAGAAAAGACGAATGCCGGTCGCGTAGTACTTCGTGGTGTACAACGCGCCGCTGTGCCTCCAGCGGTATGACAACATCCGAATCGTTGCACGTGAATGGTGTTTCGCGACACTTAAAGTGCACCACGCAAGGGGCAAGGGGTAAAATCTATTACAACCGCAAACTTAACACTCGAGGCACGCCATACAGACCCCTGAAAAACTCGCGAGTTGTTCCCATTATGTAATAAAAACTCGCGTTTAATGGCCACCATGTTTTACCAACAGCTTATTAACCGCAAAACGTTTCCTCACGATGGCCCTTTTCAAATTCCCTTACACGACAGGGAATATGACAATGCGCGTGGCTGCTGCAGATGCAACGGCCAGAACGAGACAGAAGGAAAGCGAGAGAAAAGGAAAGGGGTACACGTCGCACACTTTTCGAGAGAGTCTCTGCGAGCCCTCCAGCCGGAAAGGAGAAATATACGGGCCCGCTTTGTGTACGAGTGGAGTGTTCACGTATAAGAGGTTTTTAAGAGACGAGTGCTTACTTCTGCATACCTGCATACTTCAGGTCTGCGAAAGCACCTGTTGAAACCTATGGGCTTTCAGAGTCTATTCGCTCACTTCGAAGCCGATTCATTGGTCGCTCCAGATCGTCGAGCAGCATCTCGATCCCGTAGCCGTTCAACATCGACCGACGATCGTTAATGGAACCGAGACGTTTCGAAGTAAAATATTTTTCTTGTACGCCCCGTCTCGATACGTCGTTCTGCTCTCTTTCTCTCCCTCCCTTTCTCCGTCGTTTAAACGGTTAGGCTGGCTGTTTCTCAGAGAACCACACGGCTACGCGATCAAAACGAACAAATATTTCTCTCGTCGTTGAACCACGTCTGCCTACCTCCATTCTATCGAGTAGTATACCGTTTACGGTCGCTGCAGCCAGCCCCTCGACGCGAACGTAACCATATCGCGCGATGGAGCGGCACGAGAGGCAGCCAGTCGTATAAGAGGCGAAACACTGATTATTTATAATCAGGCCGAGGGCACCTGCTAAACGACGTTCCCATGCGAGCTGAAATAGTTCGGTTTACGAAGGGTCTCAACCCTTTTCGATAAAAAGACAAGCACGAGTCGCATCTGACACGTCACAAGGTGGTGTTCGGCGACCGCGCGGCTAAATATAACGAAGATACTACGCGGCCACCGTAGGAAAAAGTCGAAACCACCGTCGCGTAAATATAGAGCCATCTCCCACGACGTTGAAGCGCTAGGTGGATATTTTCTAGGTTTGTTTGGCGTTACGTTCGCACTTTACCTCTCTACCTGAAACACGAGAACCCATTTACGATCGAGTTTAGAATCGTCGACCCGCAGGAAGGTTGAAAGGTGGTAGTCGATCGATGATTGGCAAACACGCTTTAAAGCTTCGCTAATACACGAACAGATCGCGTTTGTATCGACAGAGAGAGAGAGAGAGAGAGTGAGAGTGAGAGTGGAGAAAGAGAGAGAGAGAGAGAGAGGAGGGGAAGGTGAGTACGAAGAGATACGGAGGATATGCTATAAATCAAACTGGCTGGCTCGGCCGGAACGGCTGTGAATCTGTGACGGGAAGGAATAAGCGGCCGAGTGAAACTCCTCCGTCGACGATGGCCGAGAAATGATGTATTACGTTGGTCCGCTAAAAAAGCAGTCCCCCCATGGGTTCTGATATAGATTTTATTGGGGAGTAAAGCCGGCCTACGTGACGGCTCATTACCCGGTTTCGTGGTGGACAGTCGAACCAGTGACCACCCCATTGCTCTTACCACTCGGCTCGTACATACGTGGGATATCTATACATATACATGAGTGTCTGCGACCTGGAAACCAGCGGACAGAAGCAGCCATGTGTTACGTCTCATCCCACGCGGCCCCCTGGTCAACCATTCGCATTATAAAACCATAAAACGTAGCATTTTCGTGGCCACTGTGCTCGCCCTTTCATAGCTGGGCCATGTGTCCGACACTTTTTCGGAAAAATTGCTGTCATGAAACCGCCGCGAGCGCGATCCCTTTCCCCATCGCGCCACCATTCGATCCTCGTTCATCTTCATAAGGGGAAATAGAATAAAAAATTGTTTTCCACCAGTTCCAACACATCCAGTCGCCTCAATTACCGAGGTGGAGGGCTAACGCGATACAGAGAGAAACGTGCAACGTTTCCGCGGGTTCAA
>NT_176698.1:489902-502818 GCF_000188095.3 Bombus impatiens | reverse complement strand
CCGCGGGTTCAATGATTCACCCTTGTCAACGTTGGCTGCTCCGATCTAAAGAAGCGAACACGAGGGAGGACAGAGGGCTGTAATCGATGAATTTTAGAGGGCGCGTTGACGCAAAGCAGGCGTTCTAATATCTGCAGGCAACCGTTTTTTTTTCTTTCTTTTTTGTATAATATTTTCTGTGCGCTAATGTGACTTCCGAATGAGCGTTTGGCAGTGAAAAGCATCGTCGTTCACGCGTCCGAACAATTTCATTGAAATAAGACGTGTTTGCTTTGCTGCGTTAAGTGGCGCCGCCCTTGAGTACGATATATTTTTGTATGTGTTGTCGCCGACGCGCGAACACCACTTGAACTTTTTCTTCGCACCCACGTGTCAGACATTTATTGTATTTACTTGTGCATAGACCAGCATACGTTCGCCTTCTATATAGGAATACAGTCCTACTCATAAGTTGCTGCTGGACGCTTGCTAAGTTTAAATACGATATTTATTAACGCGAGTTTATAATAAAATCTTCGAACGACGAAACAGTTTAATCGTTCTTACGACAAACGGAAGCGTCAACTTCTTCGTCGAATTCAAATGCCCATTTATCTTAGAAACTTAGGCTCATATATCTTAAATGTAGGAGAAACTAGGGGAAAATGGGACGTTAAGAGTAAAGCTTTATAAAACGTTAACACCAGCAAAATAAAGGGGCTTTTATTAAAACGATCTTTCTGTTAAACAGTAACTTACATCTTTTGGAAAATTGTAGTAGAAAACGAGGATTTAAGTATAAGTATTCGCATTTACGATTTTGTTCTCGATAACAATTCTCGGTACCTTTATTGTTCCAAGGTAATTCATCTAATCCCTTATGCATACATAATTAGAAAATTTATTGTCTTAACTCTCGATGTACGCCTGATTACGTTACTAACAATAAGTGTAATTTACGAGCTCTAATTCACATCTATATATCCATGTATTCTGTGCTCGATTCAATTTCATGCTCCCTTTACTCGATCCGCTTCTTATATTTAGTATTGATCGCGTACATCGCGATCACAGGGCTTTCCCCTTACGTGCCACCTTTTAAATATAAAACGCGTTCTCTCAACCGCTGCCACCGAGTCGCCTCGATGTTTTGGGAACGCTTTTCTGGAACGGCAGAGACAAGCTCATTTTTATATTGCATTCCGTGCGCCACTCCAACGGAATATCAGATTCCATTGCAGAGAAAAACGGGTCGCCGTTAATCCCCTGGCCTCCTTTTTAAAAAGGGCGGGCCTGCTCTCCGCGCGAGAAGATTGAATAGAATTAATATCTAATTGTTAACAGGTACGCTTGGGCCTGTGAAGCGGGTGGAGGGGTGGGGAGATGGATTTTCGGCGACTCAAAGGCTCAGCCAGCCGAAGAATAGTAGCCTTAACTAACTATAGACTCCTTGGACGACATAATCTCTATCCTAACATGCGAAGCGAGTGTGTTCTTTGCCGCTAAGTACACATTCAAGCACGTTCCCTCCTCGCGCGTTTCACCGTCGCTCGCTCGTTCGTCGCGCGCCAGTGTGGGTGCTCCGCAGATCCAAAGAGGGAGAAATAACGAGATAAAGCGAGAAAGATAAGCGAATAGATAGAGAGGGAGGAAGAGAGGCGGGAAGAGAAAGAGTTTACGGGGGTGTGCGCGTGGTGAAGCTCGTGTACGTGTGAGAGAGGAGGGAATGACGCGACGACGAGGGGACACGCGAGAGAGCTCTGATCTTTATGAGTCACCGTCATTCGGATAAAAATACCGGGGTGCTTGTACAAACAGTTACCCTTCGGGTGTCTTTTCTAGCGACGCTCTATCTCGGACAGGTTCACACGACACTCGACCAACCAGGTGGCTTCACCTGAAAGACGCGAGATATTTTCCACTCTCCTTCTTCTCTATCCCTTTGCTCGAAAGGAGGACACCACGTGGCTTATAATGTACATAGTATAATACGAAACGCGCGTATTATGTCACCTATTGCTTGAATCTGTCCTGTCCTATATGTAAGAGCATCAGAGACACGTTCTTGCTTTGTACGAGACGCGATACTTGGAACAAATTATCAGGGCAACGGTTCATCGATCAGAGTGTCGCGTTGTTCGCGCCAGGCGGTGACCTAAAAATTTGTAAAAGCTATCCGTAATAGCTACAGTTACAATAGGAACGCGATAAATTAAGAATCGTGTATCGTTCCCAACGATCCTCTTGTTCGATTCTCGTTAAATAAATTTCCAATGCGTTGTAGCTTTTGTGCACGAAGCTTGCTTCATATTCTGTAAACGTCGTAATATTTATGGAGGTGTAATATATATACCGCATAATAGGAAAGACGAATACAAAAGGAGAGACGAGTCTCGCGGTCGAATCGATCGTGCGTCCTAGATGTCAAATGATATTTCGAATCGTGGAAGATTAATACTATCCAGCGGACCTCGTGTCATAGAGGATCGCGTGCGTTCGTTATATGGTAATCCGTTGGCCGTAAAACGGAAGTGGCAGATATCCAGCAGCTCCTAAATCATCCGAAATAAATTCGTTGCAGGCATAGATCGCTCGCGTGTATGCGTGTTACGGAGCGGGTTTCTCTCTGGCAGACAGCGGTGCGGGTCATTTGTCAAGAAACTGAGCAGCCGATAGATTCCATCGTGCTGGCCCGAGTGATCGTAAACTCTTGGGGATACCGTTAGCACTCTCTTAGTTCCGTATAGAAAACGAGCATACGTGATTAAATAATATCGTGGAGGACCGTGTTCTGGTTCACGGGGTTCTAAGCCTCGGTCATCGGTTTCCTGCGTTATCGTTGTAAAGAACGTCACGGTACGCGAGAAAAGAGAAACGCGAAGATACGTGGAAGAGAGTCGGGTGACAGAGGTCGAGCGGGAGCACCAGGTAAAGCGATCGTAAATACGGCCGACAATGTCCCGCTGTTTGACACTAATACTAATGATCCGCGCTACGGGACGATAATAGATAAACCGATACAAAGGCGACGGAAAATCGGTGAAATTGAGCAGAACGGATGTTCGCCGTGGGCCTTTGAAACGTCAGTTTCCGGTCCGCTGGCCACGATCGCCCGATTCCCGACTTTAATGATGGGAAATGACGGTTTATGAGCTCGACGACGAGTTTGATTTATTCGGCCCTGTCTATTCGTAGATGCTTATTTCAAGCTGTTTCCCTTTTAGACGAACACGTGGAATTGCTCGTTTGATGTTGCGTATTCCGATAAGAGGGAATTTGTACGTAAAACTATACACCGTACTTAGACTTATTTCTATGATTAATTCACAAAATTTGAATTACTTTCTGTCACGTTATTATTCGTAATTGTAAGCCGTCTAGAAATCTGTATTTCTTCCCGATTAGGAAACAGAACAATCTTAATACACGATTCGGAGGTTCTTTGAAAAATAATAATTTTTTCAAGAAATTGTATAAAAAGCGCAAAGACGGAAGAGAGCAAAGATGTACACGGATCTAGAACCGTGTACGTATACAATTTTGCAAAGGTTTTACTTGACGTTCGTTTAACGAAAGAGTAAAATAGTCGTTTGGTGCGATGTCCCGCGTTCGGGGTGTATTCGCAATGTTTTTAGCAGGAATTTTACTGGCGCACCACGTATGCCTTTCGCAGTCTTTTGGAAAATAAATGACGTCGGCTTTCACGCTGGCAGAGCACGCATGGGCGTACGCAAGCCGGTGATCGATAAATTCATTTATTTCCAAACACGATTTCGCGAGCCACTCAACGGTCTCGTATCGAATTAAATACTCGTCTGGCCTGGTCAAATATCCGGACAACATATGCGAGCAATTTTCCTGTGAAATATTCAAAGCATATTTATTATCCCATCGTATTATCTGGGAAACATTGGCAAAAAAGAAAAATCGATTTTGCCTTTAGTCGCGATAAATCTGATCTCGCCGATGAATACGAGCAATTATTGTTTCTATCGGTTAAGCGGATAGACGGAAACCGCGTTATAAGTTTCGAATAGTCACGAATCGACGAAAGAGAGAAATTAGATCGTACTCGAGGATCTCGTGATACGGGCCAATAAAGTTGCAGCCGCTAATTTCTACGACCCTCGAAACGTACACAGGAACTGGCCTTTGTAGGTCGTCGATCGATCGGAAAGGGTCGTCCGAGCCACGAAACCACCTACGGCGAAGGAAATACGCTTTTAGATCTTCGGGGGCGTTTAGATTCCAATCTAATAAATACTTCCTCGTCGATGTTTCAACGTAGGGGCTCTTACCCTCGAGGTGAGTAAACGTATCCGTGAGAACGTTGCTCCTTTTTTCATCGCGGACGAAACGTCTCGTCACCTGCATCGATCGTTGTAGGATTCTATATTATCGAGAGTAACCGTCGTTGTAATCGAGTCGCTCGATGGTTAACCCATTGGCTCCGTATCTCGTACGGAGATTACGGGTTTAGATACAACGAACGACGAGTCTCTTATCGTTTCTAGACTTATCGATTTCAAGTTGAGACATTGAATTGCTTTAGCTATTATTTATACCGCGGAAGAGTTTGCCATTTTTCTGTTAATTTCTGAAAATTGCCAGGCCAAAGTTCGACTCTATGAAATTCCTTTCTTACGGTGACTAAACTTCCGTAATGAATTAATAACTTTCCGAACGACTCTTAAAGAAGTTGGAGATTTTTAATAGACAAATTATCACGCTCCGAAGATCGACGATTTGACGATCCGACTGACAAGCTGACTCGTCTTTTACGGTTAACGGATTCGTTTCGTTTCGATCCTGTCACGAAACTTTTTACCGAAAGAAACTTGACCGTCCGTCGGTTCATCGTTGGAAAATTCTCTTCGAGGTACGAGTACTTTCCTGATACGTTAACGCGACGACAGGCACGACTGTATAGATACGTGGCGTCGCGTCGGAGCAACGGATACGATACGCGGATAAAAATCCAATTTAATTCGGCTAATCTTTACGGCAGGAGATTTAACCCTGTTTGTGAACGCGTTGGTGGATAGCCTTGGCTCGCGAAGCTCGTGCAAAAGAATAGTAATTTTAATGGCACGCCTAATGACACCCGAGCTCGAGATTTACGGCCAATCGGCGAATTGCGGGTGCAATCGCTCCATTAGGAAATTCTGCAGCGGGTGGAACTAGTAAAAGATCGATGCAATCGCGACGGGTCATTATATCGTGTCTAGGTATAAACGACGACCTTCTCTATCCGCTTCCCTTCCGTTTTACTTTATTATTCTTGTCTCGTTGCCTTGACGTATCGCGCCGGGGCACACCCACGACGCCCATAATTCACTGCGAAAACCCATGCAACCCATTCGTTCCCCCGGCATCGGCCAAGTACACAAGTTGGCACAACAGAGTTTTGCAACGCGCTAACCCGTTGTCCGTCGTCTGTCACTACCGTGTAGTTATCGCGTTGTAGAATGTACACGATATAATTCTGCCGTTCAGCGATTCTGCCAGAGATCTTGGAGAGATTCTGGCGCGGTCCACGCGTACATGGACAACGCCGTCACGTTTTTCATCGGTTACCTTTCCGCAGGGAGTCACGGTGCACCGTGGCCGATTAAACGCCACAGACACGCGCAACTTATTGTTTCGTCGTGGCCTTTACAATACGTGCCGCCCCGTCGCCGCAACGCGTTCAAATTCTGTTAGACCTCGATTCGTCGGTGTACGTGATTCGTTGGTCGTCACCGCAATCCTGAATCTAGCCCGGTCACGTGGAAAAAGAAATCGTGTGGTTAAAAGAAATCGCGCGAGGGTGGTCTCGAATATTCGAGAACGACATTTTTTCGCGTTCTCCTTTTCTTTGAACGATCTTTGTTGTCGCTAAAAGTTAGACGAGAGGGAAATTTGTATATTAGGTTGTCCGGAAATTTAAAGAGATGAACACCGTGACATTTCAGAGACTTGGTTTCACGTTTGTATAAAGGTGTTGTAAAAAACACGTTTGCGAAAGAAAGACACTTTCCGGACAACCTAATAGATTCCGAATTCTCCACTATCGTGGTCGATGCGATATTGGAATTATAGGAATAATAGATTTTTACTAAATTTTCATTCTCGTCGTTGTACGTAGAAGCGTAATAGAAGCATCGACAAAAAGAAAAAAATATTCGGACAAAGTTGCGCCTTTAGGATGATATCGATTTCGCGTTGAAGGGTAGCTCACAGGATTGGCGAATATTAATTGCACGGGCTTCCGTCCGCGCGACACCAAAGCTTTTCCCTGTCTTGCTCGCGCTCGATTGACGTCAAGCTCGAAAACGCTCATTGACTGACGCGTTTATGCCCCCTGGTCCACCCTCGATCCTTGCTCGCACGAGAAATCGTCCCAGCGCCCGGAAATTGCGTTTTGTAATGCTTCTGACTGGCGTTAGCCCTCTTGGTTCGTTGACGGAAACCCGAATACGAAAAGAGAAAGAAAAAAAAAAAATGAAAAACGAAAGAGCGGGATATAAAGAGCACCGGCGGCTGCCTTTGTACACACTGTCGCAGCCTGTAAAACAATACGCACTTTCGGCATAAATATGTTCCGCGCATCAGTATAACCGTCGTTCCTGTAGAACGGCTAACTTTGGTCCGCTTGCTGGTGGAGGAACGCTCGAAACACGAGGGACGAGCGTCCGGTCAAAAGATGAGCGTCCCTCGCACTTACACGTTCTGCACCCTCTCGTCGCTTCGCCATAAAGCAGTCACGTGTCTTCCCCCCGCGAATATGGGGGTCCCCCCTTTCCACCAGCGTGAATAGTCTATGGTGTTTCGAAACAGAGATGCTCTCACGATGGGGTCCTGCCGACTGCCCCGATGGCGTGACACGATGGTGTGACCAGTAACCACCGTTCTCTCATTAACGACTAATGTCGATTCCGTAGCCATCTCTTCCTCTCTCGACCTGGTCACGACTGCAGCCTTTTATTAGAATCAGGGGATGTATCGCTTCCCCTAGTCTTTTATTTTTCCTCGACCGTGTGATTTTGATAATCGTGTTTCGATAGAAGAGCTGGCGCAATTAGGGATATCGCTGGTCGCGTGTTTAATTGTTGTTAACATTCTGGCAGCTGTGGACAAAATATCTCGCGACGAGAAATTCATGCAACGCTGCTTCGCGCGTTTCCTCGTTAAGACGCGATGTACCTGATACATAGATCGGAGTAAATGTTATTTCGCGAGACATTTTGTCTGCAGAGAATGCAATTACTATTTAAAAATCAAATTTAGTTACTTTCTCCTTCACATAGAAGATTCGGTTGTTCGCGTTAAGGATTCAATTTTCGAGATATCTGGATTAAAATTTTTCCTGTACAACATCCCGTAGCAAGATGGAGGAAGGATTAATCCAAGATGCGAAAGGATTAATCATTAGTCCATCCGTGACACTTATCCAAGCATCTTCTGTCAATCTCGAAAGAACAAAGTCGAAAACCCGAATCGCGCGAAGCCCGATAGAAGAGGCGGGAAGAAGATTAGTCGACGACGCGTTAATCCCCGATTCATTTTTCATTTTCGTGCGGGTTCCGCCTTTGCCGTTGCGAATGTGCTTGGTGAACAGTGTCGATGAATGGATTCATCGTGGCGTTAATGAGAGGAGAAGAAGAGGGGCCTGTTTGGGGTGGCGTAATGCGCCAGGTAGCTAACACGAGGTTATACAGGCAGTTTCGTATTTCTGCCGTAGATAGCATCGCCGTGAGAATGGGGGAACAGAAAACCCCTTCTGGCGAAGTAAACGGAAAACGACGTCTCTTTAACACGCACCACGGGATGCACTTGGCTACGTATCGCATACTTTCGCGTCTCCTTTCGGTTTACACGCGCGTGAAACGAATGCGAGACAGTATATGTTGGAAAACGATCGGGAAGGGTGAAGCCCGGTGACATAAACGAAGGCGAACAGGATTTTTCTATGGCGTTCGATGGCACGAAAAATGTGAGTTATACCCGATAAGCATCGCTGCCTGCCGGCTTCGTTTCGTTCGTTTATCACCATTTTATCGCCGCGCGTGATTACCTGGCCGCACTCGACGTTAATTTACATTTCCTGGCCTCGTACGTTGCTTCTGTCGCGTTCGCATGGTCCACGGTCAGCGAGGAAAGAACTGACACGGTCTCCTGGACGCAGTAAATAGAATCGAAGAGAGGCAACCAACCGGTCCCCGCGTGTGTCCACTTTGTTTTACGATTTACCGAAGCGAGGAAGAAAACGCGGCTGAAATGGATAGAAATGGTTTGAAACGCTGTCACGGGGCCGGTTTTATTGCTCCCTTAGCTGCTCCATAGGCTCTAACCGTCTAACGTAACCGGTCGAGATTTCGAACAGTCTATGCGCGCCTGGTCGATGTAATTAAAATTTTAAAACCGACAATGATTCTTCCGCTGTCGTGTCCTATCGTCACGTGCAACTCGACACGACGCTCGCGTTAATGACCTGCGAGAACGCTTTACAAACGCTTGCTCCGGCTTGCATTTTATTTACATACGTAGGACACGTATGCCTCTTTAACGTTCGAACGTTGGACGTAAATTAATGTATCGTGGTACTAATTTACCTGGGCCCTTCCGTTTCACCAGAGATCGTACGATCGTAAATGGAAATCGATATACAATACGCGATCGTAAATGGAAATCAATGTATCTATAACGCATACGTACCGTCTAATGTGCTTACATACTGGTTGGTTATAATCGTTTATCGGTATAACACGATGTGTAAAACTGTTAAAAGCAGAGTCGTATGTTACGAAAGATCGAATTGAACCGAATCGAGTGTTCAAAGGAAGCAAACAAGATTCTGTTCGCTACTTCGTCCTGATTTGTCACGGAGTCGCAGCGTTACGAGGCTTAAAATCTACGGTTGAATCACGCGAAACGATTCATCGAGCTCCGTGTGACAAGGCGCGACCAACCAATCGCATTATCGGCGTGGAGTCGTCGGTTTAAGGAAATCGTCGACGATTTCTCCGATCTGGAGACGTACACGTGTGTCCGCTTCGCGAGTCGCGTTTTCGTTCCGTTCCACTGCTTGAGAAATGCTCGAGACGCGTCCCTGTTGTTCTTCGCCATCTCGTCGACGTGAAAAATCGACGCACCAACAATTCGACGTCTCGCGATTTGTCAAATTCCCTTCTCCCTCCTTGCGCTGGACAGCAACTGTCTGCGATGCCTTTCCTTTTTTTTCCACCGTATCGCTATCATCCGCGTAACACCCGTAGCTAGCTACGTGGCGCACACGGAAAGGGACGTTGCGCAACGTGGTTTTAGGTTTCAAAATGATTGGGGTGAAATTGGGGTAAGCCGATACCGTCTGGCTACCCTCGACGTGATTTCCTCAAGGGCGATACACACGCACGTACCGGTCAATTTAGAGGCCGTCTGTCACTCATGGAAGAAAAGATTCTGAAAACTGGCAACCCACGTTTCCTCCCTCGTAATGATCCCGCGTCACGAGAGATGCTTCGTTGACTTGTCTTTTTTTCATCTCGGGTTTCTATTTTTGGTTGTACCATTGTTGCGAACTGCTACGGTCTTCTTGCTACGGACGCGATGGAATTTCTAAAACATATGAGAAATACGTTCTAACAATATGTCGATACCATGATGTCCATGATGAATAGTCAACGATTGACGAGTATTTCCACGACCAACTACCGACAATGTGCAACCAAACTCTTTCCTAAACAAAATTTTTTTATTTCGTGATTAATGACCCAGAACCTGTGACATATGAATTAGTTTCTCGGAAGCTACGCCGGTCGACCAACCTTTTCTTTTCTACTTGGACAGATACTTAGCGTCAAACTTTTTGAGAAATAAATAACCTGCTTCTGTGTGCTTATTCATCTCGATAAGATGGTATAAGCAAGCACAGATGCCACGATAATTTCTAATTTATGTTAAATGTTCGTGTAACAAACACTTTTTATATTCTTTAATTTGTGGGGTCGTATTAGGTTGTCCGAAAAGTGTCCTTCTTTTACAGACACGTCTTTTACAACAACGCATCTTTATACGAACATGAAACCTAATCTGTCGAACGTCGCGATCTTTATTTTGATAGAACAAAATGGATCACACGTAATTTGATAAAATAATATAAAACAGAAAATGCCGTGCATCCATTATTTCCTTATAAAACGAAAGAAACTTCTCGGACGACCTAATAATCGTTTATACGTAGCTAGAAGATCCGAATATCATGACAGAATAGAATATACCCCTGGAAATCTTAAATGCTCCATCATCCCGATTCAACTAGCAGCCTTCGTAAACCCAATAGGCGACAATAGACACGGCACGTTCGTTTAATCTCGAACTTTCACCTGGGAAACGAGTGGACCGGTCCGTTTCCCTTTTTATTCGCAACCACGTTTTCTATTTCGAGAAAACGAAGATTGACAGAGTGTCACGTGTCGAACGGTCGCCAGTGGTTCCTCCGGACCGAGTCGCGGTCGTTTTCACGTCTGGCGGGAGTGCCCCCCTTCGCCCCGTGTCGTACGTCGGCAGAGCTCAGCCCTCGGGGAACCCCTTTGATGACGGGTCAGCTCTGCAAATTGACGAGCATCAATTAACCGTGGTCAGTTGCGGTCGATCTAAGATACGACGACAGGACTCGTCTCACGGTACTTAGGATTGTTCTCCGGAGTGGCTTATCGTAGCCGATTGCCCTTGTTCAGCTCATCATTGGCAAACATCGGTCGACCCTTAGCCGCATTGTTGATCCGTCATTGAATCTTCCCGATCTATGGGAACTGACCGTTGGTCAGTTCTGGTCTCTTAATCCGCTGGTGACGAGCGTGTTAAACACGTCCCTTGTCACTTTCGCCGGCTATTTCGAGCGCCTCGAACAACTCGTTTCGGATCTTTCGCTCGTCACCGCGATAAGACACGTCGAAAGGGTGCGTATTCATTGCGAACACGCTAGACTTTATGCTCGTCAAACATCGGGCCGGCTGTGTTAACGGAGATGACCAGTGGTCATTAGGGTCGAGAATCGCAAATAAAGCTACTTCGATGCGTCTCCGTGCGTCTCTATGAGACCTTCGCAGTGATTATCGTGGTGGTTCGTTTGCTTCGTCGACAGGCCACAACATGCGATACAAATTGGAGAACGATTTAAGGTAGCGTCGGTTGAATTTCAACATGGTAAAATTGAACGCAATACTTTGCATAAATCGAATCTGTACTAAGAGTACAAGGGAAGAAAACCATGAATTAAATTTCGTATTTTCACAGAATTGTCTTTTTATTCGATCTTGAAGCTAAACGTGTTCTTTCTTACTCTTTAGAATTTTAGAAATATTACTCGTAGTAATATTAAATTAATTATCAAGGTATAACTTGTCTTAACGATCAATGCATATCCTCGGTTTCCGAAAAACTTTGAAAACTATTTTTAGAAGATTTACATCTTTGAAACTAACGGGTCGTTTTCGTTCTCAATTATTTCATATTACAATCCTTTCGTTCAATCGAAAAATCAACGAGGACGTAGCGATTACGTTTTCCTGCTGTCATCTACGATTACTTTTCGATATAGTAACGAAAGAATAAGGAAATATCATGGTGCTTTAGGGCCAATCTCTAGCATATCGTTTCTAAGCTGAAAGGCAGATATAACAAGAACAGTGGCAGAGAATGTTTGATTGGAACGAGAGGGGACCGTTGATTCGGAATAAAATGTCCCTCGATTCGGCGCGGGATGAAGGCGAAACTCAATTTCTTGGTATCTGAATACCAGGCAATTACGCGCGATGCGCGAAGGGTACGCGACATATGTATATTTCTGTCATTTTCTCCGCGACCGAATTTGAATGTCATCTTCGTATCCCCATTCATCCTTTTCAATTTATTCCCCGGCATTGGATCCTCTGGGCGAGCGTCTGCGAGCCACCGAATGATTTGCATTTTCGGAAAAAAACGTACGTCACATCGCGCGGCCGATTTTGCAAGTCAGATGGGAGATATCGCGCGAACGGTGTCGTGATAAATCGTTCCTTGCCTCAATCGTTCGAGCGTTAGATCGTGCAACGTTTTCATAATGGCTACGTGAAAATGGAGACGTGACTCCGTCACTACTCATCCTCCGATGGGATTCCGCCCTATCGTTGAAATTTCGTCTCGAGCAATTTTCTGTCTTCGTTTTGTTTTTCCTCGATCCTCGTCCGAAACGTTACGTTGTTTGCGAAGTTTGACGCTTTAGAAAAATTCGAAGGTAATGTACTTTCATAGAATTTCTTTTCTATCAAATGACAGGTTTGCGCATAGTTTCTTCGAGTTACTTTCATCGAACATTTATCGGGTTGCTTCATGACTGGTTTCCTGAAAGTTTGCCTTCTTCGGCAATCGGTTCTTTGAAGCGGTTGTTGCAATGTTTTACATTGTACAACATCCACTACTATACATCAGCACGATATATTTCTCTGAATCTTTGATGTTGCCTTTTAAATCGTAGTTACGTTCCACTCGAAACGATATTCGTTCGAATTCACCTTATGTGACAGAAATTCATCGCAAAAGAGATCTTCTATAATCTCCATTATAGCATACGGTTGAATATATCGACTATCGAAGATTCTATTTTTCTAATAGCCAAACGTAATCCACTTGCCGTAATCTCCGTTTTGACCATCGAAAATAGAAATTTCGTAATCTGCGACGAATATTGCTTTCCAGCAAACGAGTATTTAATCTCGAAAGCAAAGTGGATGATGCAGTATTAATATAGAAACGGAACATTAATGCGTTCGTCCGCGGACAAAGTCACGAAAAGTGTACCGAACGGACGACCATCGCATACATAATATTTGCATGGGAAATTAAACGTCTGTTTGCGAACGAGAAATGTCCTTCGTTGAAAAGATCGAATGGCGGCGTAGCCGTAGGCAGAGTCGCG
>NT_176698.1:457256-489403 GCF_000188095.3 Bombus impatiens | reverse complement strand
ATGGCGGCGTAGCCGTAGGCAGAGTCGCGTTGCTACCATATTCAGAGAGAATATCGTACGTGGATACGCATTGCTGGCAAACGACGACCTGATAAAGTATTCTCTGTGATCCGTTCGACGTTCAACCGTATTCCCCGTGTCGTCTGCGTTCGATCGTGTTTCAAAAATTTTAGTCACCCGTTTCGCTTTTACTCTGCCAAAACACGTGTGTCGATTTCGAAACGATCGTTTCGATTAAAACACGTGAAATTTTGCAGAATGGTAGGTAGCGCGAGCTTTTAGCTATATGAAACTCCTTCTAGTCACTGAATCAGGAACGTACGTAAAAATTGTAATTTTCTAACTACGCTTGTTTCATTTTCGCACGAGAGAAGATCGTTCATTCTGTAGTATAAATGTTAATGTCAAATGGAGACAAACATTTTTCAATTTTCAATTTCTATTTTTGTTCCCAATCCTCTTTTTTTGTGAGAGATGGCCTTGAGACTTTCTATTATATCGATGTTCGTATGATCGGTTGTGCCTTTAATTCTATCGATGTTTTGATAAAATCGAAGCTCCACTGTACTACAATAGCATCATATTATTTCGTACAATACTTATTTTGTATTATCTTATCGATGTGTGCTTGTACGTATTTTCGTCATTATTCGTACTTAGTAATTGTACAAACAACGTAATCCGTCAACTAGTTAATAAATAAATTATAAATAGTAACTTATCCTTGATTAGGAAAATTACTAAATACGTAGGTGTTCGATTGCGTGTTTAGAGCAATTATTTTATTGCTACATCGCTTTATCGAGCCAAATATGTCATCAAAATATTTTTTACCTCTTCACGTACCTGTACTGCCATGATCAGGCAATTCACCTCCTTTGAATTAATGCTTATAATACCTTGATAATCAATGTACTTTGCTGATAGAGAATTTGCTCGTATTTTGCAATTGTACAAAAAAGAAGACTGAGAAAAAATATGAAAAATATTGAAATTATTATTCGGAAAAAGAGTTGTGACTAACTAACCCTATACAGTGATAACTATAGAACTAATCTGTACGTAAAACAGTTAATCTTTAAAGCTCTTAACAAGAAAGAGACACCTCGTTGTTCTCGTTGACTAGAAGAATGGCTATCGAACGAGAATTTCGCGTCATCAAACGAATCGCGGGAGCAATTTCTCGCTATCGCAATTAGAAGGTAGCTGGGGTTCGTCAAAAGCGCGTCGTCGTTCGAGACATCGAATATTTCGACTGAAATGGTATCCCTCCTGGGAGAGAGGCTTTTCGACAACGTCTGACGTTTTCGCAGGTATATAATATTTCTAAGGCAGTCCAGCTTTCTCTCTCTCTCTCTCTTCCTCTCCTCGTTCTTCAAGACAGACAGACAGAGAGAGAGAGAGAGAGAGCAAGTAGCGAGCAGTTCCATTGAGGATGTTCCTTTGATCTCCAGTCAGGCTTTATTGAACGTCGGGACGCGATTGGCGAGTCTCAATCATATTCTATTTCGTCGGGATTAAGGGAAATTTGCAATTATACGGATTACGAGGATGCTCCTTGCCAAGGAATATTCAATCACGAATTTACGAAAGAAGTCGTAATTTTCTGGTTTCGTCTGTCAGAAGGAGCATACTTCTTTCATTTGCTGCTTTTCAACCTTTCGTACGAACGAGATTCATCATTTTTCCGATACATACGTAGACACATTACTTTCGAAGAAACGAGCGTGGCATTTACGGACGATCTTTGAAGAACGTTCGACGAGTTTCCAACGTGGAGAAAACGCGTAAAAAACGCAGTTCGCTATCATCGCATAGTTTCCATCTTCTCGTCGGGTTCTCTCTATTCCACGTACCAGCGACTGGTATCTTTATCTCGTAAATGATGAGAACACAAGTTCCTTTTCCTGGCATTTCAACGTCGCTGAATCAGTCCGTAAAGCGCGCGTTGTTCCTGCAATTACACTTTCTTTGTCTCGTAACTGCGCGTTAAGCGTCGAGGTTACGCCGATCGCTAGAATCGCGCGGAAATCGATACATCGTAACCCCGCGGAGCAAACGAACTGACCTAACAGGAACAAAAAGCGAAATTAAGACGTCCGTTAACGACGTCGTAGCTCGCCGTGGCGATATCTCGTTCCGTTCGCCTTTCCAGCGCGCGTAACACCGTCGTAAAGATTCGTCGGACCGCTTCATCGTTTCCGTGACTCGATCGCTCGCGTTTCAACACGAGCGTATAAACATGGTGGAAAAAGTGTCGCGTCAAAGTAGATCGACCGTTGAAAAACACCATACAGCTACGTTCGTTAGCTACCAGGCGCGATTGTCGTGACGCGAGGAATGCGTTCGCGATTCACATGCGAATTATTCCGCCCTTTCGGCCGGACGTGGCGAAAGGGCTGCTAGGTGACACGGGCATCGTCGTTACGACTAGTCGGGACTCGCTCGCTATTTACCCCCGTAGTTAAAGCCCTCCCATAAAGATTCAGATAGCGGCGCAGGAAAAGCCGTACCCTCGTCCATGATACGTTCGGTAAACCCATAGAGCCTCGGTAACAGCGGTTCAACGTTAACTACACCACGACAGGTTACATAGTCGCAAGGGGAAAAAATTCTCCCTATCGTCTGCCTCGCCTTTTCAATGCTCCTGCCTTGTACAGGGTAACGTTCCTTGAGTGGACATTGCGTTTCTTTGGTATAAACGCGAGTGGAATAGGAAATAGGCGAGCATAACGTAGCACTGCTAGGACAAGGATACATTTAATTAGATACGCAAGAAGTTAAACGAAATTTTATATTTTGTGTATATCGATGGCTTACAAGGCAAACTGATCGACCGTAAATTTTTACTTCTTTCCTAATTTCATTGCGCAAGTACGCGATTAATATTCGATTATCGAGAAACGAATCGCTTGCTTGCATAAGATCGTTCGTCGCAAGAAGATGACACAAATACGAATACGATAAATTCGAAGGTTTTAAACAGCAACGCTTGTAGCACTGCTTTCCTGTATTTTTCAATCTACGAAGTTAATCAGCGCGAACCTCTAAAGTTCGTACATTGGAATGTCGATGTCTAAAGATATTCTTCGCTCCTTTATGAGATAGCGTCTGCGTTTGTTCTCTATCTTCTGTTCAACTTTGCTCGAATTTACACGAAACGTAGAAGCATAAGGTAAACGAATGGGATTCTCGAAAGACGAGAGGTAGCGATTAAACGGCAATTTGAAAATGTACGCTGGAAAATCAAGGAGAACGCCAGTTCGTCCGTCTCCGTTGGCACACGTGTCGCTTTCCACGATTAATTACCGAGCAGGCTTAACGCGGAGAGACCGTTGGACGCGGGCGTAGGAGCGCGACAGGTTGTCGACGTGGCGGAACGTGGCGAGGCACCGGTGTTATTCCCCGCGGCCTTTCGTCCTGCCTGACATTCTGTGGATGTCGGAATTTCCGCGACATCATTTTTAATCACGCGAGCATTTTAGCGACGCGCTGTTCCCGCACGCGCTTTAATATAGCAGCAATGCGGTTATGCATAGTGATGAGGCAGGGCGGTGGCATGGCGCAAACGGAGGACGAGCGGTGGTGCCGGTAGTAAGCGCGAAATGCTTCGGCTAAAAACTCCATCTGTAGGCAAATTGTTTAATTACTTACGATATTGCGGGGGTGCCGACGCTCGGAAATTCGACGAAGCACGGAAACACCGCGAAAAAGAGGCGAAACGAACGAGGGGTGGGAAAGGGTGGAAGCGAGACGGCGGTCCTTCGAGGGAAACGGTGGTCGGAACGCTGGTGGCTAAACCGATTTTAATCTATGTGGCCAGCGAGCTTGAATTCGTTAATTTCCACGAGTCCCGAGTCTCGTTAAAGAAATTTAATTGCGGCAAGTGCGATTGATTAAACCGTGGGGACGGTTCGATGGAGATTGAAAAGGAAGATCTCTTCGCCGATAGTCGCTTTCGTTCCTCTGGAAATCCATCTTTTGCCGCGAAGAAGACGGCCTGCCGTAACGTTTCCTCGTTAAACGGAAGGAGAGCAGCTGTCTGGACGAGCGGTACGCAGGAAAAACGAATTAAATTCCGTGGTCGGGAAAAGTCTGCGAACAAAGCAGTATTATACTTCCGTGCGGTTTTAAACGCAATTTTTTTGTTTTCTACGGCGCTTCATTTTATACTTCATTCTCTTTGTACTTCGTGGCTCGTGCAAATTGAAGTGCTGTCCGGCGCACAACCGCATCAACATTATTGCAATTTTCTTTGCCGCTGTCTGTTATCCGGTTGATACAAAACGAGCTTCGGCTTTTGTACAAAAGAGTGCACGTTGTAATGCGTTTACGCTCGATACAAGCGGATGTAAACGCGAACGACGAAACCGCATTTTCCCTTTGCATCCCGGTTTGATGGAACAGCATCGAATTTTCCCGTGTAAACAGCCTGCATCTATGAAAAAATTCCATGCATCCGTGAGGGACTTTAATACGGTTAAGCGATCGCAGTACCGATCGTTCTCCGACTATGCTAGCCAACCTCCTATTTTTTCTCCTCCCTTACTATTGGTCGTTCGTTCGCCAAATTGAATAAAATTCGTCAGTATAACGAATGAGAAATATTTCATGGCGTTAGAAAGGATAGATCGCTCGTAAAAATTGCTCCACTGTCGGTCGAATGGCTCTCGATGCCAGGACTACGCTTCGTCAAAAGTACCGTAATAAAAATCGCCGCATATAAATTACAGGGACGTTGATCCGGGACGACGGATGTCAACAGGGTGCCTCATTTATATCAACATCGAGCATGTCGCGTGAACGACGCGTCTTAGCCCGGTGATCGAGGGGTTAATGGACCTCGACGCAGCTGTATCACCTGCTGAGAACAATCTACGAGCGTACCTTCTGAAACGGTCTTTCTCGAAACACCTGACGATACCATCCGCGCAAACTCTGTTATTCAACGGTTATTTGCTCCGGGCTAATCGTTAATTAACATTTGCAAGGATACTTGGGCTGTAATTCGAGAGGTTCGTGTATCAGTTCGTGTACAATGCCATGTATCGTGCAATTTGAACGCTGACCGAAAACCGACTCGTCTATGAATCCATCGGGTTCGTCGTGTAAATGGCGAGTTTGGCTGGTAAGTTATTCCGTGATTTAGCGTGAAAATCATCCCTCTGTCGGTTGGAGTCGCGTCAGGGCTTTACCCCTTGTTGTACAAGACTCGCCACCCCTGCGAGCAACAACTACGTCCAGGATATACGGCGTAGGATCCGCACTGGATTTCTAACCCTACCTCTATGCTCCACCGACCCGTGGAAATATTTTCATAGAAATGTACCGCGGAAATGACAAGAGGTAGCGAGGGGATGAGAGTAGGTAGGGAATATTCGACCACCTATAACCCGCAGGGGCTCAGATGCTCAACCGTCCGTTCTCCTCTTTTTTATTTTTTTTTCTCTCCTTTCCCCGGGAACAGGATGCTCATTACGGGAAGAGGGACGGGAAACGATGCCGCGCCGACGAAACTGTAATTGTTTTTAATCACTCGAGGGATGGTCGCGCTATTTCGGCGACGGAGGAACGGGGGTCGATGCGGTTAACCAGGAACTAACCCTTCGCGCGCGCTTTCCCTTAATGTCCTGCCACTTCTTTAACCCTTGCGCGCGAAATATCGTCGAAGGAAGGGGATGAGATTCAGAGATTCGTATCTCCACGCTTCTCAACGCCCTTAGACATCGCTGTGTGCTTTAGAGATACTCCGTGTTAATGTCTTTATGCCTTTAGCGAGGCGCGATGAGACGATTGCGTACAACTTTTGTTTGCGGTTATTAACACTAGGATTATCGAAGATTGAGATGTAAAATTCGTATCAAAGAAATTTAAGTAGAAGATACACGCTGGGTTGTTTTCTAGGAGATCTAATTTAATTCTCTAAAATTGGCACTTTGGTTTTTCAAAGCCGCGATGGTTTTATTCTGTCGAACGATCAGAGTTACGTATAATACGTAGTATGCGATAAATTGATTAAGTCGATTTGTGCAAGTTGGTGTACGATGCGATAGAATTGGCGCGTGCGATTGTAAATTTGATAAAAATTCAGCTATTTTACTACTCGTCAAACCGTTAACTTTCAGTAGAATGGTTTTCTTTCTCGTCTATCGAAAGCGATCTCGGTGGAATGCTATCCGTTTCGAAATCTCGCGTGCAATCAGTGCAAGATTGTTTCTGCGTTGAAACGCTTATTGTTCCTTTCAGTTTCTTGCGTCGAGAATAGAGTCACGGTGTGTTTTCAGTAGAGCAAATACGGAGCACGTTTACGAGCTACCGTGCGTGTTTATATGAGATTTTCTTGCTACTGTAGGGCGGAACGCAGAGAGTCTAATGGGACACGAAAAAGCACGGTATCCATTGCGTCACGACACACCGGTAGGTAATCCATAGGTAATTATTTGTCCCTGTATTACGTGCGTGTGCACGATTTCCCGTCGATTATGTGTTCATCGTGTATACCCGGATAGAGACAGATCGGAGAAACAGTACTATGTAATTGGTCATTATGACGGATAGGATAATCAAACTGTAAATGTCGCGAGGTTAATTGACGCGTTATCTTCATCGATCGAGGTGACGTCTGTTGAAACCTGTTCTTTCTCAGTTTCGCTTCAACATCGTTTTACCGTCATTTGTAATTGGATATTTTGATCGGATAATCGTCGCATATTAAAAGATGTATCAATTTGTTTAATTGATTTATGTAAGAGTGACACGAGTTTCTAGATTATTGTTTCATTTAGCGCGTGGAACTTACATTTTGATATTAATATAGAATTTGAAGTGGGCGTAGGTATTTATTTCCGGTATCAAACAAAACTTAACCAGTAACCATGCTTCTCGGAAGACAGATCTAGTTCACTTTCTGCAAACTTCTTTATTAGCTTTTAATTACGTTTGCCATTTAATTCTCAACAGATGAATATCGTAACTTGTTTTTTAATTTATTAAGACCAAGTGCTTTTCGAATAGTTTGATTATTAAACGTTGGTTATTAATTCCCTAGCCTCCTTGATTTACACGTACATGATACGTTTCTAGATACGACGCTATTATTGCAGACTTCCACTCCATCTACGACAGCAAAGTGTAATTGAATCTCTTAGGATATTCCGCAAGATCGAGTTAACCGTTGATCGTGTACCTTTTAAACGTACACGCGCGAAACGACCAGCGCGCTGTATCTTTTTCTCTAGTCGTCGCTTAATCAGAATCTCTGCACCAGCCTGGAGAATGCTCGAAACACGAGTCTCTGCGCGGTTAGAAAAGATAAGGAAAACTACTCGATGTAGAAAACGCTTGAAAAAGAACTTTCATCTCTCTCGTCTCTCGTTCTGAATCGTCAGGTGCCGTGTAGCTGGAAGTTTCCGGTAAACGAGGGAAGTTTGTCGGTGGCGGAGCTCGTTCGACGAACGAAGTTGAAAACGCGGTACGATGCGTGGCGCGAAAGGAGAGCGCGGGCTGAAGGGTGTAATATACGTTGGCGAAACTGACAAACAAGGCTCGTAACGGGTTTTACGCGGCGGGCAATTATCAGAGTTGTCAGGCAGTCGGTTTAACGCCTCCATTTATGTGCGTATAAACGCGAACGGGAGTAGAAGCTGCGAGCCAATGAAATGTAAAGCCCAGGACGCATTAATCTCCGATTCGGGGACCCGCGATACATAATACCGTGTTACGCCGGTCCTCCTGAATTTACTCGAACCACCGACCGTTTAATCCGCATTACACCGTTTAACTATGACCACGTTACACGGCCAGACTCTGAGCTCCGCTGGATCGAATTATTGTATATTTATAACGTATAGCGTTCTCCACAATGTCGTTGGAATATTATCGCTGCACCTTGCCGTATTATCGTTCATCGAGATTATTTCCAGAGTTGGATCGCAAGGTGTCGTGACTTGGAAAATATACTCGTACATAATTGACCGAGATGCTTATGCACGCGGAGTTTATAATAATAATCGAAACCGGTTCGAAATCCACTGCGATTTGTTTATAGCTGGCCATCGGTTACGCGTGTTCTACGGAGATGGAAAAATGTCGGCTGCGGTAAGCTTGTACGTTGTGTCAGCGTTATATATTAAATTCGCGAGGATTTTTGTACGCTCGAGGCACGCGAAACGGTGTAATATCCTTTCGATACTGTCGTTCCGATATTATTCCAACATGTTTCTTCGTTGCACGAGCAAAGTTCGGTACGAATCGACGTCGTGCGTTGGACAGTTCTGTGACAACACTTCGAAGCGTGAAATATTCCCGGTTACGATTAATCGGCCCGCTCGTGGATCGTCACCGGATGACACGAGGATGGTTGGTTAAGTCAACGGATAAAGAGGCATTCGGGCGCGTACCCGCGGCAGCCCACGCGATTACGCCACGGATCACAGTCGGTCGTTCAACTCCTTACGTTCGGTCAACGTGTTGGTTCCTCGACGATAATTAATTTCCGGCCGTTTGCTTGGCGCGAGAGAAACGTCTCAAGGGGCGTGGCGCGACTTCCGATCGGAGATGAGAGCGTGGAGTAGCACGATCACGGGTCGAGCGATATCGTGACGATTCGGCACGCTATCCGGCCGTTAAATTCGCCGACGATTAATATAAAGGAGAGTTTGAGAGTGAGAAACGTCGGGGCGGGGGTGTATAATGTTATTCGTGGTGGATCGTAGGGCCGTTTCCTTCGGAAACTTAATGGAATACCGAGCGCAGCCTAATGCACGGTCTAAAGAATATCTAATTATCGAGCACGTGACCAGACACGTGTGGGAAGCTCCCGCCGCTATTTTCTGATTCATTTATCGACTGCGTGGAGGAAGAGAATGGCGAGGCGAGGCGAGGCCCCTTGGTGAGATATTTTGTAAAGTTTACTCGGACCGCGCGCTGTGAAACGCACGCCGTTATTAAGGCCGCTTTTTACGCAACACCGAGCCGCGTGTCTACCTGCGTGTCTCGGCGTGTACGCGCGTGCCACACGGTTGCATTATGTTGCAGCACTTAGTCAGTGTCGATGGTAATAATAATATCGCGTTTCATCGCCGATCGGAATGGGCTGGAACAAGAATGTCGAAACCGAGCCCCTGCGTAATTGGCCCCCGTGTACCAATCGTTCCAGCGATACGTACCTCCACCTCCTTCTTCGCGTCTTTCTTCTTCTTCTTTCCTCGACCGATGTGTATGTACACGACGACGAGTGCCACCGCGCGCACGTACTCCGTTCCGCGTACAGCGCAATAAGAAGCCCATTAGAGGGTTTCATAGAACTTCGAATTGTAATGGCGTATAATGCGCGGCATGTTCGATACTTTCCATACCGCGTTCGCTCGCACGATACGTCGTCTCTTTACACGGGTGAGCGTATATATTCTCGCAATACGATATTTATTCTCGTAACGAGGATACTCTAGGCTCGATGACATTTTCAAGCGAAACACAATTGCGCGTGAGTGCGCGCAACACACAGAGTATACACGCGACTCTCGTCGAGCTTTGTTCAAGGTAGAAAATATTTTTTCTCATTGCCGTTGGAGCGTACTCGAGAACGTCGCTCGAGGGTCTTGCACGAAATTTTCGAGTGTTTCCCATGCCTGTCAAATCGCCGTCTCTCGTTCCATCTCCCCGCAATCGTCAGGTATAGCCTGCTAGACCCGTGCTACTGTACCGTATGCCCGGGTACTCGCTGCGACACCCATTACCGCCCCAATGACTCCGCGGCGTGCTTTAATATTTACTATTGCATCCCTCGAGCACCCTCGAACCCGTGTATCGTGCCACGGTCGAACGCCATCGACCCGTCAATATGCTTCGATCCTTCGCCGAAGGGTGCCAAGAGGGTAGCATCTCGCTACGTGGAAACGATTTCCAGGCAGAAAAACGAGGATAGAGAAACGCGGTGAAAGAGTAAGAGAAAACAGATGGAGAGAAAGGGACGGTTGTCTAGCGTTAAGGGATTGAATAGAAGAAACGAGAATGAGATAGAGCGAGGGTGGTGAAACAGGGGGTGGTTACAGTGCTAACAAGTAAGCGGCAGGAAAACTGGCCCTACTCGCCACGAATTGAAAGCGGAGTTAATTGATCGGAAGTCTTGAGGCTGCACGTGCCGTTTTTGCATTGTGCTCGCGCGTTTCACTCAACCGTGCGGAATCGACTGCGTGTTGTTATTCGAGAATAAATAGTCACGTATAGGGCGATATTTTTCTTGTCTGGCTGCGCCCTGTCCAACCCTTTTTCCGTTCTTCTTGGGCATCGGCTTGGAATCGTTTCGAGTACGCGACACCGTTTAACCGGCTCCGTGGTTCGTCTTCTTCTCTTTTCTCTTCGTTTACGTAGAACTCGTTTAGGCGGTCACGTAAAAATCGAGGCAATTTACCGTTTGATCGCGTTCTTCGTGCAATTTTCTCAATTTCCGCTGCAGGATATTAGTTAGCCGGCAATTCCGTGGCGGGGGCAGCGCGAAATTGGACCAGCCAGCGGCTTTTCGTACGGTCGAATTAAATTTTGTAAATCCCAGAGGCGGCCTGGCCTCTGGAACGACACGCAGCGGTGATATCGTGCTCCTCCACCTCCTGCCGTTGTTTCGCCGCGTCGGCTCGACGCCGACGTCGTTGTCGACCGTCGTGGATACGGCGAAAAATAAAAAAATACCTCGATAAACCGGAGCGTTAATGCGATTGCTAGAGGGAAGCCTGACTGCCTCCCATATATAATCGAGTTTCCATCTAGCGACGCGAGACGGACAAGGACGGAAGAGAAACGAACCACCCCCGGTTTTGTAATTGCTGGTATTTATAAGCAATAGCAGCGTGAGTATAGGACCGTGGGGCTTTCCTAAACGTAATATGGTAATACGGGCAATGGCCCATATTGACATGAACGATGCTCGCCATTAGCGGGCCCGGCTCTGGATGACTGTTTTTAATTTCCTCGGCAAGTGAATTTCTACCCGATGGCTGGGGTGGATATTACCGCGTATCACTCATAATCGCTTTTCTCCGGGTAAACGTTGGTATCTCTCGTTCCTCCTCACCGTCCGCTCCTTTTTTTTTTTTTGTTCGTCGATTTCTCCTCGTACCTCGTCGCTGAACGAACGTCGAATCCTTCCGTAGGAAATATTTCAAAATACACCCCTGACACAGGGAAAAAAGCAGAGTCATCGCTCTTAATGTATACAGGTTCGTGTAGGGAATTAGATATTCGAGCTTGGACAGATCGGTGACCGATAGACAGTGTTTAACATACGGCCTCCGTGCAACCCTCGACGACCCCGAATTCAAGCAAATTTATTCTCAACCACGTAGATAAGCATCGCCTATTCCACGTAATGAAACACGCGTGTGCGTAACACGAAAAAGTGGTCGCGAGGCTAATTCTATTTGACAAAACGAGCGAGCGTTTGACGTGGTTGCGCGCGTAACGAGAGCACACCTGCGTTTCAAAGCAGCGTTCTGGCTCTGCCACTTTGCACGCGTGTAAATCCGCACCTGTGTACGTGTTGCTCGTTTGTGTCAAGTGGCCATTAAGTGGCACCGAAAAACCGGCACGGCATCTACGATTTCGATCTCTCGCGGCTGAAATTAAATCACTATTACGACCGGTTGCGCCTACCTGCGAGTAGATCCTCATCGGTGTGGGATTGGCGCAGGTGTCACGTCTCGTTGCGGTTACGCCACTGGGCAGAGCGCGAGCGCGGCGTGTTCAGGCTGCAGAACTGCGCTCGCCTCTCTATCTGATCGACGATTTGTCGCGGTGCCTTTTGCCGGCTGTTCCACCGCCGCCACGCCAACGATATCCTTCCGCGCGCCACGAAGAAGTCACGTGGGATCGATTAATTAAGTCGTCCCGCGTGGCAAGCCGGCTCGCCTCCATTTATCACGCGTTCCTCGTCGTCCAGTTACGCGAATATCACCGTATTCGTCCGCGTTACCATTTCTCGATCGGCTTTCTTTTCAACGAGTTCCCTTTTCAACGAGATAGTTAACGCGTGACATCGTTAAAGGAAACGGGACCCGAGAGTGTCCGAGCGGTATGGCTGCATTTCAGCTGTGCAAATCACGCCTTGAACTCGAAGGATGAACGCCTGGTCGGGTCGTGGGTCGGCAGAATCGTTAAAACCTCTGGAATTCTTTCTGTGAACGGTGAATAAGCTGGGGGATAAAGAGCGAACGAACGAACGAACGACCGTCTTACTTAAAATGATCGTCGCGTGGAATTGCGTCCGACCAGCGCCAAAAGTCGAGACACGAGGGCTACCGGGAAAACAATAAAACAGGAAAAAAGTGCACGGCGAGTGGGGATGCAAGAGTGAGTAAGATTTCCGACGAAACTCGGGATAGTGGAAACAGCGAGAGAGAAAGCTATTGTGCTTGTAGAATATATGAATATAACAGGAAGTGAATCAGAGCGGATGGAAGCGAATCCAAGCAGATTGAAAGGAATAAAAGCGAACAAAAATTAAAGAAAATAATCCTTCGTGAAAATGTGGTTGTTTCAAACGGCATCGCCAGTCCATATGTTTTAATACCCTCGTTAATATATCCTCTCTTATTCCAGCCCCTTTAATCTAGGGAATATATCCCGTAAGGATTAAGGATGATGTACGCTGATGGAAAGTTGTACGGTTTATAGTAGTTATTCTCCTCTGATGAACACCATTCGTATCAACGTGGCAGACAGACAGGCTATATCTAGTTATTAGGGGGTCGTAATTAACATTACCTTTCTCTGCGCTTCGCGACGAGCTTTTGCGGCTGCGTTACGCTCTCGTTCAAATCTGCCGTGGTGTCGACTTAACCCTCGCGGCGGAGAATTTTTCGCTGACAACTTAACGATTTAATACGAGCGTATATAATCGAGTTACACGCGACGTTGCACCATCCCGAAATGGCTAATCTGCTCGGTTAATCGAATTATCCCTTCGATTTGCAGGATATCGACCGGTTCACTCAACCCTTTTCCAAGCACAGTCGCGGTCGATGTTTCGATTTTTGCTTGACTTTCGACCGGCTGCACTTTCGCAAGGAACCATTACGCGAGAAGAGCCATACGGTCCGCTGCACGCCCGGCAAAAGGTCGTAAAGCGTAAAAGGCTGCTTTAAAGGCTGACTCTTAATGACGTCCACGTGCATAATGCTTACGTGGAAACGAAAGTCCTGGCTGATTATTGGGAGGTTAATGCGCACAGGCGATCATGTCGAAAATACCAACGAGCACCGGCTACTAAGTGCTGTGAGATACTTTTGCTAATGGTATACCTTCGTTTATTTTACGATATTACGCGCTTTCGTTCGGCTCGCTCGTTAATTAGCACCGGCTGCCTCCGCATGGCGAATGGAAACCCGATAGGATTGAACGATAAAATCACGTTGAAACGACGAGAATCGGGCTATGTATTCTCCGATACACATCCCTCGCTTATCGAATTAATATCACTCGAAATTTCCAATACTTTTTCATTTTTAAGCGTAATTTTAAGCGTAATTTTAAGCGTAACAGCGAAAGGCACGAGCAACCTCTGTGCAGAACGGTAAAGTTTATCGATCGATTACCAGGCTGTCGTACACCCAAATTAATAATTTGCAATCTCTTGCTTTCATTATCACGACCCTTCTCAATATAAGTATCACGTATTTTGCGCGTGGAACCGTATCATACGCTTTGTATCTTTGTGATTTTGTCAAATATTTCCAATTTGCGTCTTCGAATTGGTTAATTAATGACAGAAACTTCCTCGATCACTGAATGAAAGGCTGACGAGCGAAGTCAACGTTAATTCGGTCGCAAATACGTAAATACAGTTTATGTGAAAAATGGCAATTCGATCGTTCCTCTTTCGACAGCTGAATAATATGGCTAATCGAAGACTATAAATTACGAGTCATCCGCGAGATAAAGTTGTTGCTTAGAAAATTGTAATTTTTGCGTATTCCTGCAATTCAATTTCCAGAGGCTGTAATATCGAGAATCAAGTTTACGTTGCTGGTATTCGACTCGTCGAATGTCCGCTTGTTCGACTATTTTTAGCGAGCAACGGCTGGTAAACGATGTCTTATCGTATGTCTTTCCCACCGACACGTCTTCTAATCTCTAACCCGACAGAGAAGGATTTTACGCGGTGTGTAGAATCGTGCTAGCAGCCACCACGCAGGATTTCCACGTCCCGGCCTGTTATTTATTTTCCACCGAGCACTGCCAACTCTTCCCTTCGTTTACGCACATAAATACTCGTTTAAGCCTCCCTCGCGGTATCTCGGCTGGCCGATCCGTCTCTCGTCACTCATCCGGGATCATCAATCGTCTCTCGATCGTCCCGAAGTTACCACTGTTCCATTCGAAAATACTTTCCAACGGTGCACCGAACACGGCCAAAAATAGAGTCGTTCATTTTCAAGGGACACCTTGCGTCGAACGTGGAATGTTTCCTTTCGTTGGTGAACTGAATCGTTTCGTGGTACCGTTTGAGTGTCGCATTTGCTCGAGATCTAAAAATACGTTTGCCATATAACGTTTAGTAAGTGTCGCGTGAAATCGTTATACATGTTAAATATCGAATCCACGTAATTCGAAAGTTCGGAATATCATACTTTAGAGGACTGAAATCTTCATAGACGACTACGGTAATGAGCAAATGAGATGTTGGGATTTATGAAATTAATTTGGAATCATTTAACCGTCGAATTACAGTTACGTGTTATTAACCCCCGAAGCTTATCATGGATGAAATTTAAGCGGATTTTGTCTTAATCTCAATAATACCGTCCGTGTATGATATAACCATGGCTGTACTACGATTTGTATATCAAGTAACTTTTCTGCTCTTCGTTTACTTTTGATGAATAGCAAAACGTATAATTTTAATTATTTTATTTTATTCTTGTTTTTTTTTTTTTTTTTTTTTTAGACCAAAAATAATATACCAAAGTGCAAAGATGAAGTTTCACCTGTGATAGTCCGCAAGAATTACAGTTATCGTTACGTTTCAAGTTTAACATACACTTTACGACAATGGAGTAATAATGATTCTTACGGTCACGCAGAAATAGTAACTCTTATCAAAAATTCCGTTTGCCTGAAAATTACAAACCAACGAATCAAATCTCTTACATTTTACATAAACCCACCAGCTTCGTGACACCGTATTACGACCCACGCGAATCGTAAAAGCCTTGTTGTCCCTGTTTTCGTCGATCTCCCGTTAGGAGCACTCGGCAGGACGTCTCGCGATACTCGTGCCATAAGGTACAACGAAAAATCATTCGGAGGAAACAAGCGCGATGCGTGTCCCCGGAGCGTTTCGCTCGTGACCGTCGAGCGTTAACCGTAATCGCAAGTTCGGATCGTTGGCCGGACGGATTTCGCCGGTTTGCAGGACGATAAAAATTAAAAATTCACAAGCCTATGTCCTCTTCGTCTCTCTGTTTGTCTCTCGCTCGTTTCCTCTGTACGTCTGGCGAGGGTTACGAGTACGGAAAGCCGCGATTCGCGAACGTTGCCCGTCCGAGAGGCAGAAGGTTTTATCGGGCGGCGTACGAGAGATAATGATATACCTTCGTACCGTTATCTCGTACATTTATCGAGCCGGTATACAAGCGTGCACGGTATGTACCTATAGCCGTAGTGGCGTAGAGTACTATCGTACTCGGCAGGCACGGCTTGTTTTATTTCCTCGTTCGAGGCTGCCGGAGGTTTCGCGTAATGCGCGTCTGGAAAACGGTTTTACTCGTCGGTGTTCGGTGCCCCGTCGAACGGTTTTGCTCGCGGAATGTTCGTTCCGCGTCCATCGCGTAATCACCGGTTGCTATATACGCGGCAGCGTGAATTCGTCTCTTTTACGAACGTCGCTTCTCTCGACTCTTGGCAAAACGACCAACGCGATCACCTCGCGTGCATACGTGTGTACGCCCATTGTCGTTAATGCGTTCGCCAGCCTACGATTCGCGACCGCGTGTAAGCGCGTAGATTTTACGATCGTCCCGCTACACAGCGAACCGGCTGCCTCTTTTTGCCGAGACATCTTTCTGGTTATTGCGCTAGGATAAATCGAACGAACCACTGTCGTATCAACGATGGATTGTCTGCTTTCGTGGGTGCAAATTAAATTTCTACAACTCTCATTTGCGACTGTAAAATCGGTGTAAAATTTACGGGCGTTTACGAGGCAAAGGGACGAGGAGACGAAAAAGGGGATTCGGTCATCGAGTTATTGGAAAACTTCCACCCGCGTGACAGATACCCGACAGTTGTTCGATTTCGATGCTCATCGAATAAAAAATACGTGCCGATTGTAACGGCGGCTTCGATTCGCAGCAAGTAATCCAAAACGAGTGAATCACGGCTGATATCGATCATGATTATTCTTCGGTAACGGGTTTTCCAGGCTTGGAATAACTGCGCGCGGTAACAGGTATCGATAGAACGAAAGACTGCGCGGCGCGTGCGCCTATGGCCAGGTTACCTGTAACCTGTATACTTCGGATCGAAACGCAGCCATCAAAAAATAGGGAAAAGGAAGGAAATAAAAGCGCGAAAAAATAGGGAACCGCGCGTCCGTATAAATAACTCGATAGGCAGGTTCCAGTTTGTTTGATCAGTTGGCGTGGTCGTTTCGCGCGATCCGTAATCCGCCGGATGTTCGCCGTTTGTTCTCTGTCAAGTTCGCTGCGTTTCATCGCGATACGCGTTCGAAAGCCTCGAATGACCCATCGATCTCTCCCCGAAGCTTCCCAGCGTATCTGTCGTCGTCGAAATCTGCTACTAAATCTGCTAGTAAACCTGCTACGAGGCTGCCTCGAAACGATAGCCCAAGGAGAGAGGGTGGAAAATATCCTTTGCATCGGGGACGAACGCTCGCAAATCAGAGCTTAGCTCGGTCTAACTTTTATTGTTGCGTCGAATATTTTATGGGGACACTGTAAAATTAAAAAGCTGCTCCCCAGCTCGAATCCAGCCTGTCTACCGATAATAAGGGTGGTTACGCAGGGACATCGTACACGATACCGCGTTTAACATGGACGACACCGCGTCCCGCACCAACCCCTTCGTGTCCCGCACCCACAGACACCCTCGCGAACGTTTCCAACCACCCGGGGTGCCAAACCACTATTTGACTTTCATTACTTCTTATGAAAGAAGAAATTTTGTTGGGGCCAGATTTTCGCATGGTACGACCGTTCCCCGCGATACCCGGCATCACCCCTTCACCTCGCTCGATTCTACGAAATTTCCTATTCGTTAGTTACGCGTGAATTTAAAATGACCACGTCCCGATCCCTTTCATTTTCGAAATGGAACGCCGCCAAAAGCTGTTTCGCGATGCAAGGATCAGAGACGGTGTCTGCGTTTCCACCCTTTTGCTGTAAATTCTGTGCTTATTGGACTTTATATTATACAAGTATACAAAGGACTTATACATACACACCGTGGGACAAACGTTTGCAATCTCGTGTTTGGCTCGGTTATAGCTACAGATGGTAAACCATTTGATAATTTTGTTATTGGTGAAAAATTAATACCACAGCAATTTCCTATATTTCCAGAGATTCTCGACTAAAGAGTAAGTAAAGGAATTCTAAGGTGACGTATTTTTCAATTCTCAGCTTCTGCGAGCAATACAGCGATTCGAAGCTTTTAGCCTGCAACGTAGATTTGCATTTTTAGAAGAAGGCCGTTATGATTCATCGTTCGGAGCTTCCGTAATCTCTCGGCAGCGGGTACGGTCGCGTTCCACGGATAACGATTTCGATTTCGAGAACGGGGAGGGTCGTTCGTCACGCCAGGCCACCTAAATTCTCGGTTAAGGCCGGACTGACAAGGGAGCAATTTGCCAGTTGTTTAAGTGCCAAGTGTTAAGTGCTCTGTCGTTTATGTTTCGCCATTATTGTTTTATGTTTGGCCTCCCCTCGGACCTTCTCGCGTACCACCACAATCAGACTCGTCGAATTACACGCGTAGCAATCTCTCTCGTACAGAGCGATTGAAATTAATTCACGTTTATGAGCGACGCGTAAACCTGGTGCCGAGTGTCGCGGCAAGATAGGCGTGCCGAGTGGCTCGCGCTCGTGGCATCTACTTCAAAATTCATATCTCGCGAAATCACCTCATTCGACTTCTCGGCTGTTTGCTGCTTTCCAGAAGATCGTTATACGTCCTTTATATATCGTAGATTTACCGTGACGCTCGTGTGGAAAGTCGTAAGGTTTCTATCCGGATAACGCAACAATGACACAGTTACGCTATCTTTATGGAGGCTGAGTATAAAACACCATAAAACAGCTATGACGTATTACGCTGATAGCGAAAGAGTCGTGTGCTTCGTGTGAATTCGTCGATCGAGATTAGCCGTGGAAAAGAGCGGTTAATCGCGACGAACAATTAAACTGCAGAGAATTAGCGAGTGTGTGTATGAAGCGTTGGTTTTATCCGGTCACGGTAAATCTGGTTTTGATCTTTCTTCGAAACGCGTTTATTAATTCGAGTTCCAATCGACCAACTTTGTTCATTTTACGATATAATATCTTCCTTACTTCGATCTTTTATTTTAAAGCTGGATTCGTTAGAGAAAAATTGAGGAAACAAACGACCAATGGAACGTCCATCGGCAATATTTCCTGCAAAAATTTTATTAGTATCGTCCCTGCCGAATTACAAAGTTTAAACGCAAGGTACATTATGCACGTTTATTGCATAGTTGCGACTAGAGTATCGAGAAACTTACAACGTTATATAAGACGACGTTTACTTTCATACATAAAGTATATTACAGACGATTTATTGGTACAATTCAGGTAAAGAAGCGGAGCCGTACAAACAGACATTTCATAGCATGTAACCTAATTCATAGTTTTGCCATTTGATGAACTTCCAAGTAGCTATAAAAGTTTCTTCATAATCGCGTTTATCGTCACGTTGCAACAACGATGGGCGATAAATTTCAAGAATCGACAGCTACCGTTACACACCTTCCTCGAATAGCGTTTTACGACTAAGTGTACGGTAAACGGCTCGTTGTATAATTACGTAGGCTTTTCGTAGCGACGCACCTAAGCTTATAAAACAGCCACCCCGTAACGCTTTCACGTAACGCAGGAAACCGAGGAACGAGGTATTACCTTGCGACGTGCGCGTGACACGTGCTTAATCTCTCCCTTCGTGCACCTTCTCGAGGATAGTTGCTCGGCTATGTTCACGATGTAACGAAGCGGATGGAAACGCGGATCGTGTGTGCAGGCGTGATGCAATTTCGTGTAGCGTCGTAACGTCGTTACCGGCAGGCAATAAACGGGGTTTTAATCATCCGCTGGATTAAAGTCCGCAGTTTGATTCGCTTTTACGAGTTTTCAAGATTGCCACCACCCAAGGGTTGCAAGGGAAACGCATTCCTTCGCGTTGCACGCAAACCCGCTGCTTTGACGCCAGAGTCAAAGTGATCGATCAAAAGTCCCCTCGAATCCTGCGAAATTGCAGCTGCCGATGGAACGTTTCATGGGACCGTTCAACAAGATCGCGCGACGATCGTAATCTTTGCTGCGGCTGGTTCGCGTTTCGCTTCATAATTACCATTTTTTCTTTTTATTTGAAAATGCATTCAGAAACATTTTCCCCATGAAACGCTGGTGTGAGAGCGATCTATGCTACAATAGTCTCCGTACGACGTAACAAGTTTCTAAATTAAAGTGATTGATGCTGCGACACCTGAGGGCCATATGTAGCATTTTAGATTTTAATCGGATTAGGTTATGTAGCATCTGCAACGATCAGCGTAGTTCCTCCGAGATTATTATTTAACGTATCAACTACCCTAACCGAACCCAACTATCCGATGATGATCACCCTCCAATCCATCGATATTCTATGTTTCCGAAATTGTTCCCATCAACTAGCGAATTAGTTTGAAGAAATTCGATTCGAAAAAGTCTAATCGTTCCTAGAAAAATTTTAACGTCAAGAACGAATCTTTCGCTTCTGCGCCTTCCAAGAGAAAAACAAGAAGAAGATATCGTATCAACAGACATTCGGGAGATGCAGCATCGGAAAATTGTAAATATTCCATCGAACAAGATATATTTCAAAGGATGAAAACGACGAAAAGTTGCTTGGATAGCCCAGGATCCTAAAACACCATGTACCGGAAATCTGAGAATAGTCCGAGAGAAAAGTCGATGAAAGTAGCCGATACGAAAAAGTGGCACAATGTTGTCAAACTCTGGCACGCGTAAATCCTTTCGAAATCGTTCGAATCGGATCAAGTCGCGTTTCGAAGAAGCAGCGAACGTAGCAACAAAATCTGGAGCCGAAAGTTACGCGAAAATAGCTGTCCCTTTACGAGCGCCCGTAAAAGCGTATCCATCTATAAAAAAGTTAAACAGTTCGGTTGCAGCTGAAGCCGTGGGATTAATACTTTTAACTGGTTGGTTGGCTGACGGAAAATTTTACAGGCGTAGTAACGAGCACTCACGTGCGAGGCTTAACGAGTCGACGTTCGACGTTCGTACGAAACTGTAGGACGTACGGTGTCACGCACGTGTCGCCCTATAATCGCGCACTCGTGGCCCACTGGATTTTTATCGCCGCCCGCATCGGCGTGCATCGCGTACGCAGTTTCACGTCGCACAGACGGAAGACACGGGTGTGTTTCATTCAGGGGATGAAGCATGACGGGAACTCGTTTGCCCGTCGTTAACGATCGGACGACGCGACGAGACGCGTAGCGAGCTTGCAACGGAAATTTAGATAATCGGACAATTGACTCATAATCGGTCAAAAGCGGCGACGAAATGAAACGGGCGTGTACGATCGTTGGATAAAACGAAGATCGTATCTGAGACGCGAGTAGTGGTTCGCACGTAACTCTGTGGGCTACGATTGTATCCGGTTTTGTTTATCGTTTCTTTAATGAATAGGTTCGTTCCTGTCAGAAGACTGTCAGCGTGCGAATTTTACTGTACACGCGGTTCTACGCTGTACCGACGGTTTCATGTTTTACCGAATGGGTGCAGGAACTGAGAAATACAAATAAAAAGAAGTACGTGATAATATTTTATTCGCACGTGGTGTTGAAATAGCGAGCAGCTAATGCGTTTAATTTTATTTTATTTATTCTTAGTCCGTACCTTTCGGCTTTGGACGACTTTCGATTTACATCTCTTATAATGCCCTTACGTCACATATATTTCTCTTACTCTAGCACTTCTATTATTATATACTGCTTATACCTATCTATTGCACCTTGCTTGCTCTATCTCTATGTACTAACTTATATCTAACGCTTATAACTACAGAAATCACGAGACAAGAAGTTAGACTATTCGACTACACAAAAATTAATCGTTTGTTTTCTAGGAAACTAAGAAATATATAGTCGTATATTCTCTCGTTGAAATTGAAAAATTGATAAAAAGCGAAGTTCTGAGTTCCGAATGGTTCGAATCTCGCTCGTAGAATCGAGGTTTCGAAAGCTCGCGAACATTCCATCCCAGGCCGTCTCATCGAAACTTTACGCGACGCGACCGCTTCGAAAGGTCATAAAACGCCGTGATGCGTAGAAAAACCGCAGAAGACTCGTCGATTGCGAAACGATAGGGGGCAGAGGCGCTACCCTTCCGGAAAAAGCGTTTCTGGGTCATTACGCGACAATAATCACTCTCATCTCGGGAGAATCGCGAGACTCGAAAACTATTAGCATATTAATGGCCGGCAGTCGAGTTAACCCTTTCATCGGCGTCGGGCAGATTTGCATCTCTCTCCGCGGAATCGCGACGCGAGAGTGGTACGACGAACGGCGAAGCGGGACGGTGGCAGTGCGTTAAAAGCCCTGCTCCGCCACCCTCGCGAGTCTCGCGAAATTAACATGACAAACTACCCCCAGCAATAAGGGGGTCGAAAAGATATATCGCGCTGGATATGCGGGTGTACGGTAGAAACAATAGATGACGGCGGACAGGACGGGTTGAAAAGCGAGGATGAAGCCGCTCGTCGCTGCGTTCCACCGTGGCTGCTTGTTATTTACATTGCACGCTATTATCCCGACCGGGAATACGGCTGACTTTGCTAATATTTAGTCAGGGAACGAGGACAGGCCGTATTATCGGTCGATCGATCGCCATGATACGTAGTTTCGATCGTAAAATTTGCAGAAGGAATGCCAATTTGCTTTTGCGAAAATCCAACAATTTTTGATGAATTGAAAAGAATCGTATCTTTTTCCAAGTAGAATTATTTCACGGTAAAAGTTAATTTTTTTTTTTTATTTAAGCGTATACCATTTAATAAGTGAACACTGATCGGTCCTGCTTGGCTGACATTCTACCAGCATTTTCTCATTTTTCAAGACGTACGTTGAAATATTTTAAGCTTGCCGTGTATCCTAGCTTTTAAGTAAAGTTATTACGAAATAACGACAAAATATTTTCAATTACACGAAGGAAGAAAAATGCGACATAAAGAAGTAACGAGCCTTGAGTTTCGAAATCCTAGGTATATTTTAATTATTTTATATGAGATGTATAAATTTCTACTATTTCAAAAAGAGTGTCGACATGGTATACAAATTTCTACTATTTCTATCGTTAGTAAATGTACTTGTCTACCAGCCAATGCAATCTGGAGTGTATTTGTGTATGTTTATGCAGACAATGTATACAACTCGTACATTCAGCATGATAGATGATAGAACATGATGAAACGGTATCTGTGCAAGATTCGACTGTATTTCTCCGTTTTTCAATTCTCCTTGGACGATTTGATTGATCACGACGTTGAACTGCTTATCGTCTGTTTTCACGACGAAATTAATGAACTCGTCGACGGTACGACGAAACGGGCCAGATAAAAAGCGGCAGCCCGTAGCTATGACTGAAATCCGATGGCTTGTTTTGAAATCTTCCGGCGATCTCGTTAGGACGATGAAATATGAGACGAAAAGTTTCGGGGGTTGTATAAAGTCGTCAGCAGTCGTAAAGACTGGCGAAAATCGGCCGGGGAGGCTGAGAAAAATTAGCATGGTAATTCGCCCACCGTCGCGGCCGCTCATAAACTTCGGTAATTAAGGTTGCTGGTTGCCTTATTCCCGGTTCACCCCGGAAATCACCCTCTCATTTCCTCGTCAAAGGGGTGATCTCGAGACGTCGATTCTTTCCAATGACTTTACTCGTATCGTTGTCGTCGTTAACCCCGATTTAATTTCGTTTTAAATTCATCGCTTCACCTTTGAACTTTGTTTTACAGTTTGTGATTATAACATTAAGACGATAGAAAAATTTCAGGTTTCTTTTTCTGAAGATTGCAATACCAATTTAACGATATATCAAAGAAGCTTTGATCGTTATTTATATCTTATTTATTTAACCTTATTCGAATCAGATGTACATGCAATATCTCATATATACACGTTACAGTGTAATTATTTCACGAGTGGAAAATTATTTCGTCAGTTAGTGCGCGATTGTTAATTTTATTATCGTATTATGTCACAGAATCCAATCTGTGACAGAGTTCCCTTCATAAGACGTATACGACTGGATAATTCCGACGAGATGGAACGCAAATTATCAAAACGTATCTGTACGGTCTTGGTAATCGATAAATTTTTCAATTGTATATGTAGAATTAACTGCTCGGTGTTACTAAAAATACGAAAATCCTGTAGAAACTTGAATTTAATAGCTAGAAATTGTATGTACGTGATTGTGTAGGTTGATTTTCCACGTTTACTTTGCGATTTCGAACGGAACGTTTCTTCTTCGAGCTTGTCGCAATTTGTCGTCCCCGTTTATCCACGTGGCGGTCCTTTTACGAGCTTCTTCTCCATCGAAGAAAAGAGAAGATGAAGAAAAGGGAAGAAGGCAGGGAGCGAGATAGCAAGAAGAAGGTCCTTTTGATGGCCGAGCTGCCGGTAATGAGGAGTCAGGATCCTTTCAAGGATGCTCTATAGAGTGCCGCTGGGATTTGATAATTACAAGGATTATTTCGAATTTTAAAAAGCGGCCGAGCCGCCCCTTATCGCCAGACCGCGAGAAAATTCGAAATCTGCTCATTAACCGTGGCCAAGGCTTTTGCGCGTGGCCTCGCGCCACCATTTTTCTTCTTTTCTTATTTCCTCGGCTTCTTCTTTGCCACTTCGAGCCCGCGTCATCGATTTCACGCCCCGCCTCGTTCGTCTCATTGTCCCCAGCGAGTCTTTAATTGGGACACTCGCCGCGGATGGTAATTAATTTCTAACTTAATTGGTAAGCGTGTAGCTTAATTAGAAGGACCACGAGCCAAAGAGCTACGATTTAATCTCTCGACGAGCCTCGTTTGATTCCGCGCGTCGAGAACGCGCTACGATATCGCGGAATACTCTGGAGAAGCGAGAGGAATGTCTCGATTTCTCGCTGTCTCGAATTCCACGATCGCTTGGAACTCACTCTTTGGTAGCTGATTGTGACGGAAGATGCAGGTGCATCGTAGCGTATTTTCCAGCTAAGCCATTGAAATTCCCGACGAAGTAACTTCCGTTCGAAGCGGTGCGTCTCGTTAGCAGCTACGTTCGAGTGGCCGTCTTAACGGAAATAATTGGCCATCGTTAAAAGCTTAAGGCAGTTCGCATTATCGGCCCTTCTTTCCCTCGTTCCATCCTTCTTTGCTTCCCGTTCCCTGTTTTCGAGCCGAGCTATTCGTTTACCTTCCGTCTCACCCGGACACGACACGATGAAAATATTTTTGATGGGTTATTAAATTAAACGATTTCTCTGATTGGGAGCAACGGACTCGCCATCGACTCTCGCTTCTACGTATCTTCCCCTATAGCCTGGTAGCGTCCCATGGGACACTTCTGGTGTACCGTAACGCTGGGGTCGTGCCATGGCAACCCCTATACAGTAATTATGCTTTTCTTTTTATGTCCGCGCCATTTCATTGGGCCGATATAATAAGGCATTGTTGCGATGGGACGCGGGGCAGGGGACACCGTTTTTAGGATACTCGCTTAATTAGATCTGCTCACTGTGAGCTGGCTGTTGTCCGCCACGGTCCGATCGCGTTTTCCAAAAAGAGCTTAAGCTGTTATGGCATTAAGCTGTCGAAGAATCGGCCCGGCTAATCGCGTTTCCCTCGATACTCTCTCTCTTTCTCTCTCTCTCTCCCTTAGGAACCTTAGTTCCCTCGAAACGGACATACGTTCGGTTATCGATAGGGGAACGTATGAATTGTTGCGTATCGATTTTAACGAAACTTCGTAAATGATTAAAAAACTGGGAAACCTTTTTTAATGCTACGCACGTCGATATCGAAACAGATACTAATTCTTTGTAGTTCACTGACGCCATTAACATTATGTAAAAATTGCTGTTTCTGTTAATTTGATGGGGAAGAAATTGAAAAGGGAAACAGGTTACTGTGTAAATAAATTTACAGCAGAGTGCGGATTTTATTGCAATTTTATAGCTTTATGAATACAACTAAAAAAGTAGAACCCAAATGGATACTTGTTTCTTGCATAGTTCTGGATCTTAAAATTTTAAGGCTTTTACGTTTAAAAATTTGTACGGTGAAGAATGCGCTGAAATCACTCACTGGCTTATCGGATCGTAAAAATTTTCGAAGCGCAAAGGTTTAACGGAAGTTAAGCAGCTTTTAAAACACACTTTTTAAGAATGTTCCGTGTCCAACCTCGCGCGACCTGCGCGATATATTGCCTCATTGTCACTGCCATAAAACGGCTCGTAGAATGATAAATACAGCAGATCGCGGTTGATCTATTGCACTCTGTTGTGAGGAAAGGCGGTAATATAAGACGGAAAGTCGCGGCTGAATGGAAAATTCAGAGAGTCGTCGCGCGCGTCTGGTATACTACGCCTACCCGCTAGAATAATGGCGAGCGTTCGTCAGGTTTTGCAATCGTATGGAAATAAGGTGGTAAGTGAGAGTTAAGCGAGTGTGTTTGCTCAAGTGGCGCCAGTCGACTGTCGTCCTTTCGTTCCCTCTGATTTCCTGTCTTTCTTTTCCCCTCCGTTAAACCGACCAGTTAATTGCCAGACGTGTCAACAGTCTGTTCGTTTTTCCACGGAGAATTTCTTTCTCGTCGCGGTACGTCGGCCAATGAAAAGATTATCACAGAGACGCCAATCATCGTCGATTAATTAAGAGCTATATCTGTAATCGATGTTTACATATTCGATCTCGTAGAATCATTGAAACTACCGTTTTATATTTTCTTAGTCAGATAGTCGTAGTACGAAACATTACAAACATCCATCAATTGTTAATAAAGTGATGTAAACTTTTATAAATTAAAATTCCTAAGTCACATAGTCAATTAACCTACACGAAAAAAACACTGTTGGGTAAAAACGGGATAAATCAAATTTCCAATTTTTTCCAGAGAACGAGTTCTGATATTCGGAAACACGTTGTCGATCAATCTCGTGTTATCGAAAAGCTGCCCTTTTATTTGGTTCTGAAACTAAACGCGCATTGTGTATGACCACTTCGTACCTTTGAACGAAAATTGCTGGTCTGAGTAGTTATACCTTTGGTTTTCCACAAAACTTCGTCAACGTGTCAGCTATTTTGCAAAAGACTTCCATCTTTCGACGAATCGTTCCTGTTTTCCGTCACGTCATACTAAAACACTTCTGTTTAATCATAGAGTAACAGTAAAATCGGAAAGTCCACAAAAATCTACTTATCGCGTTGCTCTCCTGCGATCTTCAAATAATAAAATCGTGAAACTTGTTTGTACTTGTCATTTGACTATTTATCGGTATTATCGAATCATATTATTCCAAGAACCGGTGCAGATAAGGATCAATTAACACGATGCTATTGTACACGTACGTAGACGTAGAGGTATACGAATTCGAACAAAATCAAAGTGCAGGAAAAAGCGGAGCTTTTCGCCGGGTTGGTCGTTCCCCGGACGGTCTCGCGATATCCCGGGGACTGGGAAATTAAAATAGAGCGAGTGGAAAGAAAGTTGCGAAACGGCGAGCCGTTTGTGTACTTTGAATTTTATTGCGCCGCGGCACACAGAATATACCGTGACGTGGCATCGTGGCGAGATGTCGAGGTTCTCGCGTCATCGCGACGCGGGAGAGATTTTTGACCTAAATGTTCGAGTTGACCACGCCGACGAGAGCGTGGAATTTTCGTTTACACGGCGCGAATAGGTGGCACGGAAATCACCGCGAGACTAAAAATATTGGTCGCTCGCGGCGAACTGTTTCAACGATCGAACAGATAGAAGAACGCGAAGAGATACGAGTTTTCAGCTTTTTCCACGACCTTTTCAGCCAGAATACGCGAGGTGAAAGATCAGAGATATCGTTTGCTTGAAAATTTTGCGATATACACTTTTAATACGTGCGCCTCTCATTGCTCAATTCCACTTCCTATTTACTTTTTAACGATTAACATTCAGTCTTCAAGAAACAAATGGTCTACTTCTATATATTCTTTCATCGCAAGAAGATGAAGTAGACAATTGAAAATTCCAAAGTAAATTTCAAAAACAGCACGTACTTGTAACATCACCTTTTCGTATCTTTCAATCGATATAGTTGCTAAATATGGTTTCTGAACAGATCGTATGGAATATTCGTGAAGAAAGGATAATAATGTGATTATTATTGTTCGAAATGCGGTCAGTGTCATGTGGTAGAATAATTTACTATTTTTCTGCAATTGTGGTAAGTAGCTTTTGCAAATTTTTCTATGCATTCTGAATCATCATGTTGCATGAATACGTAATTCCCACTGATCGATCAATTCCAACATATTTTCGATCAATTACTACATTTTGTTTGCGGCTGGTAGACGGTACCCTGATACTCGAAATCAACAGAGAAGTTGGATATTCAAGATTTCGTGGAACTACATATATCTTGGCCGATAGTTGACTAGATAAAGTCCCAACCCATGGCCAGTTACCAAAGCACTACCGTGCTCGTGCACCAAGTGGACTTCGCGCGGTTGCATAAAGTTAGATCTCTATCCGTATATTTATTCGATCGAGGAGTACAACACACAAACCGACACGCGGTCTCGTACGCAACAAAACGGCTGGTTTTTCGTGCGAATGACCGTTCATATATTTAACTAACTCGCACGCGAATCCTCTCTCTCGCGACAGCGTTTATTTGCGTACGGCTGCATGGTTCTTGCGCGTTCTTATACCGCGGTGACTCTTCGAATTGTCATACAGCAAGAGATAACGTAGTGTGCAATCGTTCCTATAGTTTTTATACTTGTGCACAGACTCACGAAAGTATTCTTCGAATACTCGTGCATACCTGTTATGCACGTATTATGTCTGTCATATGAAACATCGCGCAATTTTAATTGACAGTGTTGCGAGTGTCGATTGTCATGATTATATTGAAATTGAAATTTCAAACAAATCTGAAAATATAAAATATATAGATGTACAGAAGGTATAGAAAAGAACAGTATATAGGATACGTGCTACGTATATATTTCACAGAAATCATTAAAATATTTACACAGTCAATTATTCATAATTATTAATAAATCTCATTATTCAGTGGGACCGTATTTAGTATTTATTACAGTACATGCTTAAGATGACTATTCGTCCTGTTTATTAATTTCTTACTAAATATGTATATTTATGCAATGGCAATTCATTACATTAATAAATCTCATTATTCAGTGGGACTGTATTTATTACAATATGTGCTTAAGATGGCTATTCGTCCTGTTTATTAGTTTCTTACTAAATATGTATATTTATGCGGTGGTAATTTCTTACATTCTCAGGTTGATTTCATATAATCATGGCAATTTCGTGATTTGAATATAATCATGGCAATCGTATCTCATTGCAGCGTCAACGAAGTTTCAAAATGTTTTATAAGGCATACTAATCGGCATAAAAGTTTTCTACGGCAAGCGCTCGGATACCTTCGCGATCCAGTGCACGTCTGTGTTTGCGTCGAAGTTCGAAGCTCTGACACACAATCGCGCTTATCTGACCGTACTTTCTCGTTCTTTTGCCGTTCTTTCCTAGTACTCTGTTCGTGTCGCGCGAGCGTGTATCAACGCGAATTCGCGTTTATTGCCCCGTGTGTACGTGTTCATACGTACAAACCTCGGAAATCTATATACGTACAGCCGAGCCGAACCAGCGACCGAGTACGAAGTTTTGTTTCAGCAAAATCCCTGCCTTTACAAGCAGTTTTACGCGACGTAACTTACGAGTCGGGGCAATCTAGACGACCAGCCAGGACGACGACGATATTACTTCCTTGGGTTAGGTTAGGATCGAGGAAACCAGGGTTACCGACCCAACAGCCCTGTACTACGAGCACACACCGCTTTCGGTTCCTTCCACTCATTAAGAACCAAACAGTTAAATAACACGTACACGGTACAAACAACAAACGCAAGTTGAACAAACGTAACATTATTACAAATCGTAAATAAAATAAGTTATTGTTTTTTGTCGAATTATAAATATTTATTGGAATAATAGATATCTGTACAGAAGTTTTTTACACAAATCGTAGATACAGAAAGATCTTTGCAATTTGAAAAAAGGGAAATAGTTCGTCATAGTGATATAAAATTTCTTCGAATTTCATAAAGTTATAGAATTTAGATAGAAAACGAAATTCATTTTCGCGTACTTTTCGCGCATTCAGTCACGTTTCTATTTCTTCTTTTATCTATTTTTTTCTTTTCCACGAAGAAGCTGTATTCTATAGAAATCTGCGTTACAAAAATTGTCTTCAACTATCTACGATTTGAAAATAAATCACATATTTCTACCGCGATTTTCGCTTCCTGTATATGTAGATTCGATAGGATTAAACAATTACGATGGATTAGAAAGAAATTGCGTGTAAAATGTTGCATTAACGTAACTTTCGTCCCTAACGAGTTAACGTGCAGCTGTCCCACCCTCTCTTTTTCGTTTCCACGGTTCTCTGTTCGTCCGACGCTTCGGATCCTCTTTCGCGTGATATTAAAGCGTAAACGTGGATAGAAGACGCGCGGGAACCTTAGGCGGATGATAATGCGCTGTTCTCAGACGATGAGAGTATCGTGGAAAGCTTCCGTCGAACGGAAATTCGGACGATATCGAGCCGCGTCGCGCAGCTAGAAACTAGACCGCGTTTCGGTGTTGCCCGATGCACTTAAGGCGGATCTAACACGAAACGACGATGACGATGTCGTCGACACGGCGGTGGATGTCGTCGATGGTAGAAGACTTCGGTGCTCCAGGGATATTGCATAATGTCCGGCGGCTAAGTTCCGGGAACAGCTCCTCGCTAGTCGAAGTAGTTCGATCGTAACTTCCATGAATATTGCCGGTGTAGCGTTCGTATTCATAACGTGACCGGCTCGTGGGTGATGTCTACGGTCTTCCTTCGCTAAAGTTATATTAGTTTTCGTGTAGACTCTTTCGTACAGGAATTCTTTCTGTGTGAAAAAAAGGAAAAGAGAAAGAGAAAGGAAATAAATGTTCGAAGGTAGCGTTACCTTTGGATAACGGAAAAATCTTGGAAAGATATCGGAGACGCGAGGAAAATCAGACGATAATTCTCGAATAACTCGCGAATAATGTGGAGTAATTCAGAGTCGGTGATTCGAGTGCCTGGGAACTTTATCCAACAGAACGAAAGACGATAATTTCGGGAAAACCAGCCGACCATTGTACTCGCGGACGAGACTCTTCAGACGTTTGCGTTTCAATATCCCGGTAGTAGCACGAGTCCTGGGGGTGTTGGGAGAGAGAGGTGGTATAAAGGACATCGTCTCTCGCCGAGCTAAATATAAGTGCTACGGCCAAGAAGGAGGGACGGCTTAAAACATTTTTATTCGGTTGCTGATGGAAGGACCACGCCAAGAACGACGTTCGACCGTGTAGAGAGGGATGAAAAGGAAAAAAGACGGAGGTGTCTCGAAGTTTTTCGGGGTGGTTGTCGGATATAATCACTGGTAGGACTATCCCTGCTCGTCGTCTTACCGATTCCTCCCTCCTCGTCCTCTGGTTCTCTCTTCGAACAGAGCAACCCCACCTCCCTCCTCCTATTTCGTCTCACGGTATTGTCCCTTTTAGTCCCCGCGGGATTGCGGGGCCAACACGCCGAGATATCGGATCAATTTTTTAAGCCGAGGGTGCCGAGACTTTACACTCCTTGAGAGACGACGACGGCGACGACGACTACTACAGAGGGACGCGACCGGAGCGAAGAGGAGTCACCGCGTTTCGGATCTCTGGGGTTCGTGCTGTGGATAGATTCAGCGGAGTCGGGCAACAAGAGGAGGGGTGGACAGGGTGAAATCAAGCCGCGAAGAAAATTAAAACGAGAAACCGAAGGATCCCGAAAGGTTCTCGCGGCCGGAATGCTCAGCCGGTTACCGTGCCACCCTAGACGCCACCCATAAATTCTACCCCAAAACGCCACCATGACGCCACCAATCTCCTTCCCAACGACCGACCACGTTCTTCTTTAGGCCTCGCGACTTTCACCAGCCTTACCGTTTCGCGAAACTGTCTGATTGCTCTCGTTCCACTTTACCCCGGTCTTTCCATCTATTCGAAACGTTCTTCCTCTCTTCGATTCTCCCGCTTCTGTTTCTGCTCCATTCTTTTTCCACCGCTTCTACCTACTTCTTTGTCTCTCTCCTTATTCGTCGTTACGCTCGACCGACGTTCTTTCGAGGCCTCGTCCAATTTCCATAACGAGAATCCGGCGGAGGAATTTTTCCATTCAACCGCCGCATCGATTATCGCGAGAACTTGTTGCGGACGGGATTCGCGACTCATCGGGATTGGCCAAGGGAAATTAACGCGCGAAACGGGGCGATAATGTTCGCGAGCGGAACCAACCGGGAGCGATTCTATTCCGCGTTTCGAATAAAACACACGGCCGTTTCCCTTTTCTTCTTCGTTGGTGAAAACGTACGGGTAAGTGTACGGTAAAAGGGACAAGGTCGGCGATGGATCGTTGCCACACGCGAGAGTACACCGTAAAAGCGTAATCGCGATGGCAGGTGCGAGAGGCGCGCAGCGGGTGGAAACGTGTGGCTGCCGAATGGATGGTTATTTCGATTTAGACGAGAGAGCGGAAGGAGGAAAAAAAGAGCTGTCAGTTACGAGGCTGCCG
>NT_176698.1:426300-456760 GCF_000188095.3 Bombus impatiens | reverse complement strand
AAAAGGAAACGTTTCGCGCACACGCGTTCGTTTTACGATCGACGTAATTTCGATTCGCGGCGATAAACGAACGAAAAGAGGATGGCGCCATCTATAAAGCCCGGGCTGGGCGGTTCGATCGAATTTTTTTCGCCCGGTTCCACGGGAAGCGAGAGAGAAACAGAGGAAGGGAAGTCTTCCATGAATCGCTTCATTTCCCAGTCGAGGATTATAACGCCCTCGACGGCCAATAATAAAATAAATCACAGCCTCGTAAAGACATCCGTCATGCCGGTGTACGCGAATGCGCGCGCGTATACGAACGCTAACTTTGCGGTTGTAATATAGTTTAGTGCTAACGCGCGAATGCTTAGAACGAGATGGTGTCACGACGATGGACGAAAGCGCCCGGCTATATTTCTTTATTTAATGCTGCCGGTAACGGTCACGATGGTAAATCCGTTTTATTCTTTACGCTGACTCAGTCTGTAAGCCAAAGGTGGTAACGCGCATGGAACTCCGCTTCTTATACGGTTCTCGTCGTTTAGCGCCTCTTTGCCACGAAACCGTTACGCCTTTCAGCGCCGTCGTTTTCGATCACCGCTCGCTTTTCCCGTGAACCACGTTTCTCCAGCATTAAGCTTGACCATTGGGAATTTCATGGGTGCTTGAATCGTTCAATCGTGGAGGCGATCGAGCGGCAATGGATGGACCCGAATTCATGAAAAATTCGAATTTCCATGGCTTTGTTGATGGATCTATAAATTGCTGATTTCATAGACTCTCTCGAACGATATTGATATATATCAGTGGCGTATATTGTTCGAGTCTGATGTGTAATATCGGATTAGGCTTGGATAGTTCCAGTTGAATATAATTCTAGTGTGTGTGTGTGTGGGTTGAAGTTAAGAATAGTCAGTAACTATACTGTGTGTGAGGGAAGGGTTAGTTAAAAAGACGTAAGAGAAGAAAGGAGATAGATAGAACATGGAATGGAAACAAAGCGATGAGAATATATATGGAGATAGAGAGAAAGTTGTTCCGGGAAACTGTGAGGTTCGATCTGTAAGGTTTGTCCACGAAAGGATTGTAATTTAGATTTACTACGCCATGTAGCTGTTTAATATAATCGTTAAACAAAAATATACACACAGAAGCACACAGACAGCTGCCACGATCCGAGATCCTCCAATGCTTTTCAGCACTTTATATTCACGATCGTTATTTTACCATTTTTTGCATAAAACCCTACGCCAGAATTCTTCGAAGCCGCTCTCAGTCGTCCGATACAATTCCAGAACACAGCTACCGGATCCTTAACCGCGCAGTTTGCCTTTCCTCTACCGTTTACAATCCTAAACCATTATTGACCGCAAAGTAAACGCAAATCACTTAAATTCGAGTGTTAGGGAGCAGCTTTGTTGTTTGTACACGTCGGTGCTCCATTATTTTCCCTAGCGCTCGATGATCTCACCGTAGAACCACGAGGAACCCTGTTGGTCATTGATACGTTTACGATCGCCGACGGACGGTTTTCGTCGCTTCCGTTTACCCAAAGCGCGGCTGGCTCGTTTCCATCGCTAGCTAGCCCAGATGTCGAATCGATTTACATGCAGATTTCGACGATAAAACGCGAAACGAAGGAGTTGATGGCGCGTCGTACTCGCGTTTATCCTGGAAACGGGTAATTAGACCGATCGCCGGGACACATTGTGTACAGAGACGAATTTACGGGCCTACTTAATGCAAGGACGCGTTAATGATCCGTCTGACCCGATTATCCAAACGCGAGCACCAAATGAAAGAGCTTGGCAATTTCTTCACCGATCGTTTCTACTCCCGTGAAATTTCCAAATTACGACCGATTTATCTTTCCTCGTCGATTAGCCGAGTAAGAAAGCTCGCTTCATTTTTTTTTTTTTTACGGCCACGTTACGGCGTGTATTTGCTCGACCAATAAAACAGAAAATAATAACCCTAGGGTCTGAACTACGCTTCCGTGGTTCCGACAAAGGTTCCGAACCCTCTGCTGCCTGCCTCGAATTGTTTGCATTTCTCCGGCATATTTTCGCGATATTTATTCGTCGCGGCTCGATTCGCCTGTCAGTCACAGCCCAGACTTCTTAACGTAAAAGAAATCATAAAAGATTTCGCGATGAACGAAGTTGGATTCTCGGTTGGTATAAAATGCAGATACGAGATCTCGCGCGTTCTGCATCCAACAGACTTGACTTTCTTCGGGGATAAGCTTCGATTTTCTGTCAGGTTATAGGAACGGTTGGTGGTTGGAAAGTTAGCTGGCGGAAGAAATGCAGATCCGATTGATTTGTATGTAGGACCACTTTTCGCGATACAATTTTAATTTTGACGTACATTTTGCTGCGTTCGATGTTTCTTTCGATGACATTTTCGTTGTTGAGAAAGTTAAAAGGCTGCAGCGGAAGATTTAGGTATTTCGTTTAAAGCATTACTGAGCTTTGTAGAATGTTATAATTTTATAATATGACGTAAAGCTCGTATTATACCTCACGAAGGTAATTTTCATTGCTTGGAATGGGTGTCAGCTAGAAAATCGATCGTCTAGAATCTAGAAAGAGGAATATTTAAAGTTAAAAATAACAGGGGATGAAAGTAACAAATTAGGTGTTTCAAAATTTATTAGAGCCATATCGGTTACACGATAAAAAGTCACGTGCCATACACTCGCCAGGAAACGAATCGAAACGTCTCTACAATTCTCTTGTTTTTGCTCGATACGCGCAACACGTGTCAGTCGATAATTCTACGCATCGAGTGATTTACTGCTGTCATAAGAGAACCTTTTTATTAAATATTGTCGAGAAATAGATAAAAACATATAAATTACAATTTATAATGCTTTAAAGATGAAATTTTGTTCTTACGACGGATTCGAATATCGCGGCAAAATGATCGACGTCACATGTTGGAAGAAAAAATCGACGCTAGGTGGCACAAGTTCTTCGGTCGAAATGAATGTTTCTCGCTAGTGGCCATTTTACCGGTCACTTCGTATATATACGAACTGATGAAAGGTACGAGTGTACTTGCTTCGGCAGTACATTTACTAAAATTGGAACGATACAGAGAAGATTAGCATGGCCCCTGCGCAAGGATGACACGCAAAATCGTGAAGCGTTCCACATTTTTTTGTCATTTTTTCCTGTTTAATTTCTATTCTTCGAATTCACCGTTTATCGTGAATATGTATCTAAAACTGTATCTTGGGCTAAATAAACAAAAAAAAAAAAAAATAAACAAAAAAAATTTCTATTCTTCGAAAATCGTGGTAATAATACTATCGCACTGATCGATCGATCCTAGAAACAAGTCTCGCGCGATGATATCCATTACAAACGTCACAAAAGCGAGAAGATTTCAACTTTAATGGGTTACTTAACGCGTATCTCGGTTGGCTGTTACGTAAGTCGTGCACTTACGACTCCATGCAACGCACGGCGGGTCGGTACTTTAATGAACAAGCGGCCTAGGCGGAGTCGCGTTCCTTTACGAGGCGGCGATAAATCATGTAATTAACGGTATAAACTATAATCGCGAACGGTGGTCGGTTACGCGGCCAGTTAACGATCTAAAATGCTGACCGTTGAAATAAGCCGAGAAAGCGACTGTTAAACGTGCTTCTATATAGTGAAAATTCAGGCATAAAGCATGCATATAACAAGGTAGGGTTATTCGAGTCATATAAAGTCTTCAACGTCTTAAAACTCAATCTTGAACTTTGCACGGAATAATGAAACTTATTGTATACTAAGATACACCATACTGTTTATCACGTCACTAGTAACGAGTTATAAACAGTCTGTTTGCAAACGTAGATCGATTAAAACTTGCTCACGATCGAATTTGGCGAACTTACAAGGCAAATTACTTTGCTTAACTCAAACATCCTTCTGAAATAACCCGACTCAAATGATCCAAGTTTACACCCTTCTACCTTGGCATAAATGATAACGAAGCGTATAAATATTATATGTTATTATATTATTATTACGTGTGTTATTATACGTGTTATATTATTATTATTATATGTTATTATATTATATTATAAATATTATATGTACGACGAAATAAAGGCACAAGAGCGTAAACGAGTCTCGCGTGGCTGCCATTGGATCGTGAAGATTTAAGAAGGATCCCATGAAAATCGAGTAGGAAATTAGTCGGAGAAGTGCTAGCTACCGGAATGACTGACTGTAAAGATAAATGCGTGGAACGATGGAAAATTCCCGAAGCAGCGAAATAAAAGTTACCTTCGCACGGTAAGAACGGTCGATTTCGGACTTATGTCGTTCCGATACCTTCTCCTCGGTTTCTTCGTCCTTGCGGTTGGCCTCCCTTCGAGGTTTATTCGAAGCATAAGCTCTCGTGGCCCCCTCGACCAGTTTCCGTGGCTCGAGAAAGGGTCGCTTTATCCTTCGGGCTGTCTTTATTATCGGGAGAGAGCCGATCGCTTTTCGCCTTCTTTACAACTGCGAATGCAAATGGTGGCCGTATCCGCTCGCTCCGCTTCCTGCTTCGCCTTTCCCGCCGAAAAATGCTGCTGCTTTCGCGATACCGAGGGTCTCGGCCTCTTAAATGCCACAGGCAGAAATAATAAAATACAGATTTGTCGTGTATTTTAAAGCGGCGGTTGCTCGTCGACCGGGGGTAGTTTTGAATCTCATTCGGCGTTTTCAATCTTCCGATTGTCGGGCAAATACAATTTCCGGCAATAATATCGCGTTCATTTGCCAACTATGAAAATTAACTTCGAATGGCGAAATTATTGGTTAGACGCAATTAGATGCATGGTGCAAGGTCGGTTTCGTTGTGAACATACTCTCGCATTATTTTAAGAGATGAAAAGACAGACCATTAAAAAGTTACCTGGCTAGTGTAGCGATAGCGCGTCCAGCTAGGGGTAACTTAAAATCTTTCGATTCTCGTTGAAGTATAACTTTCGTCGATAATATCGTGTCCAGTTCTAAACCCTGAAAATTGAGTCGTTTGGTGGTGAAATTAGCAGCCAGATAGCAGATCCACAGGGAGAGGTAAATCCCATCGTGAACATAACCTGACATTACACCGGGGAACATAGAGCAGATCAGTGAAAAGTGACGGTGTTAACTAAGATTAACGGGCGAGATTAAGCAGCGGAATTAATTCTGCTCGCTCATTTGATCCTCCGCTAAGCAGATTATCGTCGACCTCGGCCAACTAAGCGCGAATTAATTCGATTGAAACGTAAGCAATGTTCGCTGTGCCTGATTCATCCCCATTGGATCGAATCGACTCGTATTCGATCGCTGACCACACTCGACGACGACAGTCAAAATAGACGACCTTTTTCCGCAGTTATTTACGATCGTTTTTCCAAACGATGTCGTGATCGTTTTCTTTTTCCTTCTTCCTCTTCCCTTCGTCTTGGTCATCGTCGTCTTCTTCTTCTTCTTCTTCTTCTTCCTTCCTCACCTTCTTCTGTTTTTCTCCTTCGTTCGTTCGTGTTTGCCCGACGCATCTTTCGGGGAGAAAAACGCGTCGCCCGGCCTCCGGGCATTAGCAGTGATATTTTATTCATGAAGCACCTCTTCTGTACACGGCTGCCTAACCCGTAGCCGAGCGCGATCCGAGAGCTACTAAATAAAACATCCATACGCGCCTTGCCCATAAATTTCTGCACGGCTGATAGATTTACAAGCCGCCCTTGCCGAACTGATATTTAAATTAGTCCAACTAAGGGGCACGCGGGATCGCTTCGCCGCGGGTGGCTTACCTTCCACCCCCGTTTTCTCTTTCTCTTCCCACGTCTTCGCTACTTTTTTCCCCCTCTTTCTCACCGGCGAGAAGAAACCAACCAAGGGTAGGAAAAATATGTTCGACGCGAGCAGGAAGCAGCAAGTTACGTTTCTTTCATTTTCAACGGAAAATCCACTTCTCTGTAACATACATCATCCACAGGTAAAACCAGTGAAAGCTGAAAGGTCAATTCGCTATAAATCCATGGTTTTCTATTACTCGTATGCCTGCGCGGAATACTCTTTCTCCGTGTTTCCAACCCTCGATCGTCGATACGAAAGAGATCGAGGTATTTCAGTGAAACGAATCGACGCAAACGGCGCCTGGCTCTCGTTAAGCTTTCCTTTTGCGCTCCGTCACTGATTCACGGAATGCCGCGTGAATCGGCCGGCTTTTATTATTCATCGAAATCGTCGGTGCCCGTTATAACCGAGAAACGTCGACCTCGAGTACCTCGAGCAGCCCACTGGCCCACTTGCTCCCGGGAACAGGGTTGAGAAGACAAGAAGAATTAAGTGCTGCGCGCTCCCTCCATCCCCCGCTTCCTCCTGCCACTCTTTCCACGGGCAGAGGGCCGCCGCTTCACATACGAGTCTTGCTTCGCTCCGAGGGTGTAAATAATGAACGAAGGGATGATACGCGAGCTACCGTGCAAGGGTCGTCTCACTAGGTCAATACCTCGCGACCTGGAACACGCGTTTCTTCCGCGGTTATCGTTTCTCGAGTGAAACGGCCCCGGGCGTTTCACGTTGCTTCTGATGAAATTTCTGTCGCGCGAGTGCACGAAAGAGTTGGAACACGGGATGTAGGTATTTTGGTAAAACACTGTCAAAGGTTTCTGCAGATACGAGATGAAAATTGTTTCGTGAAAATAGATATCGATACGGTGTTTAAGACTAAGAATTATTGATTTGTAAAATGCGTGAATAATTAAAATTCAAGACCAGATTTAATGGGAAACGAGCAGCGTACAGATATTAGGTTGTCCGAAAAGTTTCTTTCGTTTTGTGAGGAAATAATAGACGCACAACGCTCTTCTGTTTTATATTATTTTGTCGAATTACGTACGATCCATTTTGTTCTGTCGAGATAAACACCGCGACATTTCACAGACTTGGTCACGTTTGCGAAAGAAAGACACTTTTCGGACAACCTGATATAATTGTATTTCTGTTCGAATAAAAATTGGTATTAATACTTCTATATAGACTTGGTATGTTTTTAATAAATTCAGAAAATTCTAGAATTTAGTAATTCAACCAAAATTTGGTAGTAGGTTTTATGTTAAAGAATCGTTGATAGGTGTAACATTAAATTATGTAAAATTATATGTTGTTAATAATCATGGATGATCGTTTGTAATAGAGGTTGATGAATAACGTAATTATGAAACGTAATTATGATAATATATGATTCACACGCTACTTTTTATAGGTACCTGTACTACCGTATGCAGAATTATTTATGCATGAAATGTAAGATGTTTACTTGCTAATACCTATCACTTTTACGATATGTATTATGCAAAACTACCTTGTTACCTTGTACCATTTTTGCATCTGAAATCTAAACAATCATACTCCTCCAATACATACAAACGAATGTATAATACAACGACTGACCAATGGAGTCGTAATAGCCGTGTCTCATTAGCATAATGTTATGGCATTCTTGTATTACATTCCTGATACGTTCAAGAAAGATATACCAAATCAAATGCAAGAAAGGAAATTACCAATACAAAATCTATTAACACCATATCAAATTTTGACATCCTTATTATGACTTATTATATCATTTTCCTTAATCTTCGTATAGTATCATCAGGAATGTACATCATACGAAACCTTGTACTACTTTTTCATCTCAAATCAAAACTGAATCACGTTCCTAAAATACGCACCATAAAATATTTAAACAAATATACTTAGTATCATCATCAAAAAAAAAGAAAAGAAAAGATAAGTAAATAAACAAATAAATAAAAAAAGAAAGAGAAATCCTCACTGAAAAAGAAGTTAAAAACGATGAAGGAAGATCCTCAAAATTGGTAACACGATATTTACTCGACTTTCGGTCGCATCTTGTTTAGCAAACAGTCTGCGAAAGATGGCGAAATATGGGGAAGAAAGACGAGGTAGGGGAAACACGGTCTCGAAGACCTTCGAAACGAAACGAATGGAAACTGGTGGAAGATCAAAGCGACAGACGTTCAATCGAAAGCTGTCTGCCGAGACACCGTGAACGGGTAAACTATCCGTGGAACTATTTCCAACAATAACCAGGCAGTTGTACGACTTCGCGTACAAACGCCGCGGAAACGTTCCGTTCTTCGACTCGCGATTCCGCCCCAGGGGAAAGTTTCTCTGTCTATAATCAATGATTTTCCGGTATCGGGCGCGCGGTTGCCGTTTTACGAGCGGCTCGGACAGGCGCACGGTTTTTACGCGCGGAATATGTTAAATCTCGACGTCCACGGAAACTCCGCTCCGTCGTTTCCTCTCGATGCAAATCGAGGCGAAGTCTAATGACGACGATTCAGCGCGCCGTGGGCGCAAATCGTCGGCTCCGATTTTTCTCTCTGCCCGCTACGTCCCTCTTCGTTCTTCGTTCTTTGGTTCATTGTTCGTCCTTTTTTTTCCACTCGTCGCGGTAATGGCACACGCGCAGATGGACGAACATTCGAATGCAAAGTTGTGCAAAATGGCTCGTATCGGTTTTCCAACGATACATTCGATCACGCGAATGTGACTCTTGACTTTGGTAGTTTCTTCAACGAGAGACGATTATCGGAACTGGACGTTGGTTGGAAATTCGTGGCAATGCTCCTGATGGAAATTCATTTTCATCAACGAGGAAATCCACTCACCGCTTAAATCTGTCGTTCTTTCGGATATGGTAATTTCTTCGTCGGAAGCTTTGTTCTTTAGATGTCGTTTCATTTCTGTTGAAGATAAATTTCGAAGTCCACCTAATCGATATCGATTCGTACTTAGTAGGTAACTTCCATTGTAGCGAAGCGACTATCTTTCTATATGGTAAATACCATAACCACGATAATCGAGCCTCGTGACAGAACTAATGAAATTTCTAAATGTTTTGTATAACACGCATAACATATTCATAAAGAGTCATAAGTATTGGGATAGTTTCATGAGTTTCATGAGTTTCATTAAGCCACTGCTTAATGGGAATAGGAAATAGTCTTCTTCTTATCAAACTACCGCAGCTTAATATATTCTCATAATGGGGCGTTTTATTTCTTCCTTTTGTTTCCTGACATGCGATTGGCGACGGTTGCGTGGAAATAAATGTCGATTGGCGAAACGTAGGTGGATTATCCACGACTCGTAAATTACACCTATTTAGATAGAGTGTATCAGAAAGCTCGATTTTTCCTACGAAAGTGGCATGTATCGTGACGAGATAAAACAGGAAAGTATAAAAAAAAAAAAAAAGGGATGAAAGGAGGAAATCAAATGGACGAGTAGACGTGTACCGCCCGCAGCGATTGATGACATGGAATTCTTTTTCGTGACCAAATAAATGTCTTGATTCACTTAATGTTTGCCTGCTCGTTTATTTACCGGTAAATTGAGGGGAAATTGGGTCAAACAGGACCGAGGGTGGCTCAATCGAGAACACGACACCGGACAAATAATCGAACTGCCTCTAGTTATGTGATAGAACGTACGGAACGAAATGGAAGTGAAGCATCGACGATGAGAGCGGGCGATCTTACACCTTTTCTTCCGCGCTTGTCTTCACGGGGTCACGTCTTTTTCTGTTTATCCTCTTTATTACGTGCTCGAAATGGAGGCGAGCAGTTGCCTGGAAACACGACGCAGCCGATACGAACTCCGAGCCCCGCAGTCTCGATCCTTCGAGTCGAAGGAAAGCGGACGAAGGCGCAGAAACGAGAGGAAAAAGAGGAGAGCCGGATCGTCTTTGATGAAAGCAGATAGAGGCGCGGTGGTCCTTGTAAGAGCCCTCGTTCGTCTTGCTCCTTCTCGAGTGGGGGTCAAGTGGTCTCGCAGGCTGGAGGACCTTTCGAATAACGTCGGATCGGCAAAAAACGTTCGCCGCGACGACACAAAGGTGCAATTACGCGTCGCCATTGACGTGTTCGCCATGGAAGCCACTCCATTTTCGTACTCGCGTTCTCGAAGAATGTCTCTTTCCTCCACCTCTATCGCGTGTATTCTTTCCTTCCGTTTCTTTTTTCTATCTTTGCTTTTTATTTCGATGGATATCGATTGGCCTTTCATTAGCGTCTCGTCGTTATTCGCGAAACGCCGCGTTATTTGTATCTATCGGTGGGTGATTGAAAGGTTTTAATTAAGAATTAAATTAATCCTGACATCGTGCAACCATGTGAAAAGTTAAAAACGAAAAAAAGGAAAAAAGGGGTGAGAGCGCGGCCGCTTTTAAACGTGGGACGAGCGAAAGAGGAATGGAAAATGCACCGTTGCTCGATCGGCGGGTATCGTAATTAAATTCGCCGTATAATACCGAGTTGGGCTAGGGGTGGCGTAATGGAAGGGATGATACGCGGGTGCCGACCCCCGCGTATATATCTGGCTACAATATTTATCGTGTAATAGAATATAACCAGTCGGTGGCCGGAACGGTTGCGTTTACGTGCTCGGTTAACTTAGGAAGCCAGGAACGTAAACTCGAAACTAAATCCAAACTAACCGAACTCTGTCTATGTTTATCTCTCTGTTCCTCCTCCCCTTTTCACCCCTTTCCATCGAACTATCGACCTGTTTCTCTCTGCCTCTTTCTCTCTGTTATTTCGTCTCGTTCTAGTCTTTCTCCCTTGTTCCCGATTTTACTGTATGTCCAGTTTCAGTCTATACGCGGAATGAGTTTTCGAATTATTGCCTTTTTTATGGTACATCATCCTTTTATCGAGTCTTTTTTTTTGTAACAAATTCTAAGGTGTATTCGTTGAGTCGGTTTCTTTATTTGACAACGAATATCTTTTTCTTTAAGAAAGAAAACTGGTATTCAATGTATATCTGATTACTATCACAGGTATAATATTACCAATCATACATAGATACCATCCATAATTCATTATACAGACATTTTATACGAAATCAGATTTCTAGTTTATTTCTACTTTAACGATTTCATTCGTACATTTTTACCTTGGTAAACGTCATCTACAAAACTAACAAAAAACTAGCGCCTCGTGAACGGTGTAAAATATTACAAATTACGAGGAATCGTAAAATGAAAGAAGAAGATGCGACGATGTACACTGTTCTAGGACTATTTGAACTCTTGCCTTCTTCGAGTTTGAGCTTTCTGGACATCCATAAATCATTCATCTATATCTGTGTGTCGTTATATTTCGGTGTTTCAACAGATAAAAACATCAATCTTCCTATTCGTCTCGTATACTACTTTCGAGATTGATAATTAAAAAGCGATAAAGTTCCTTCACCGTTTAAAAGATGCCCGCGCTTAGTCAACCGCTTCGCGTAATCTTAGTCTGCGGTATCGGCGGATTCTCCTTCCTCGTGGATCGGATTACGCACGTAGGGACCTGTTCGCGGTGCAGCGCGCGTGCAGGACACGCGCGATCGTGTGTATCGCGGAATCGTAAACCGGTAGATATTAAACTTTTACAATCCGAGCTCGTTGGCTGACTGCTCGAACGGGAGGTTATGATGATTAGATGTAACTGGATGCAGCCGACGACTTGTACTATGTTTGCGAGAAACAGCCGGTCGTTAAAGGTGCCGTTAAATCGGAAAGAAGCTAGAAATCGTAAAAATTCGCTGGCCACAGTTGAGAGTATCTGCTGGACGAGTCGAAATCAAATCCACCTTGCAATCGCGAAGAACATGCCGCGATATGATTTAATTAATTCTATTTGCCTGAACTGTTTCCACGTATGTGGCAGCTGGTCGTTGCTTTCTTTCGACATAGTAATCACCCAGTCTACTGATTAACTGCGACTACAGTCTCGTCCTCGAATACTGAAATCGTTTCGTATCAGCACGTATTTATGAATCGGACGGCTAATCCTGCGCTGAACAGTCGCTACTTGGATGACGTTCGGATAATTGGACGAACTAGGAATATTAATATCCACCGGTGCAATTGGACACTCCGTATCGCGTATACCGACGTAATTATGCCCCGTGTTTCCAGCTGCAATCGCGCGCGTTGATTGCTCGCCAGGCTCGTTTCGCTTCGATTACCTTCGAATAGATGCAAACGAGCGTATACACGCGAGCTTCGACCATCGTTTCTTCCTTTTGTAGTCGATGGTACCGGAACATCCCTCGAGGAAACGTCGAATGGAATGGTAAACAGAGTGGGAAACCTCGAAGAGGTTTCGATCGTTGAAACATATACAGAAGTCCGGCCCTAGAGAGACCGAGGGAGAAGAGACGGAGAGACAGAGAGAGAGAGAATGTTCGAGCGGCAGGCATTTTTATGTCCGGGCATAAACGTAACAGCGAGTCGTAACGCGTGTCACGAGCAAATGACATTGCATAGGCGAGTAAAGCGACCCCTGGCTCGCATAATAATTCTCCGTATTGTCAAAGCCAAATACGCGGTGTCCGCCTGTGCCACGCGATGTTATTAACGTTTATACGGAGTAAGATAACGATTCGACTGGCTAACCGGCGAGTAGCAGCTCAGAGAGTAACGATCCTTGCCATCAGGATTGCTGGGTTAGCCTGGTGGATGGTTACAATTCTGGTTATTGGGCGTAATTCGTGATTGGCAGCGGCCGTTTCTCGCGGCTTAGTGCTAATAAATTCGACGTACCGGCACTCGACGATTCGCCAACCCCAATTCGACCAAGGGAGAAGCGGGCGAGGCGGGTAGTCTCGTGATATAAAGCGGTTTTGCTTCGACGGTTTTATGAATATGCTTTCTCCAAGCAACTGCGCGAGCCTGAAACCCCTTGCACCAGAAGGAGGAGCCCTAGACGGCCGGAAACCCGGGTTGAAAGCCAAGCCAAGAACGTTATAGGTGAACGATAATTCATCGACTTTGCCTCTGAAACAAGGGAAACCTTTCCACGGTGTTTCAGCTCTAGTATCGGGATACTTTCTCAGTTCGCTTTTACGCGATTCGGTAGATCAAGCACCATCTTTGCTTTGCGTACAATCCTTTGCGACGATGATGAATTTCTAGGGCGTGTTGGGACTTTTTGTGGTTTTAAGATTGCATTTCGATTTGAACTTTCTTTGATTCTCGTCTCGTCTTTTCTTAGCCACTTTTGGCGCCAATCGTAATTTTCTATTCTTAACAAGGAATAGAGGAAATAATTATTGTCGAGATATGTATAATTTTCTGTGCCGGACTGGGTTAAATGCGTAGTAGAGATACTTGTATGTGGATATCAGTGTGTGGAGGTATGTGTGTGCGCGGCGTCTCGAAAACAGATGAATGTGAACTATTCGGTCGGTTAATAGTCGGGTATAGAAGAAAGTACTGAGACGCGTGCAAGTGTGTATCGATGAATATATAAGAAATCTTCCATAAAATAAATATATAACTATTCTAATATTAATTCCAAGTGTAAATTTAACGTTCCTGTAACATTATTTCGGCTTCAAAGATCCACAATTCTCAACAATTATTCTTGATATACGTGATTTTTCGTTTCGATTTGTCGCTAAATATTTTATTAAAGATTCGAGGACTGCGGCAGTTTTAAATTTCTATCCAAATTGCGTCAAACCTTTTTACGAGATAACAGATATTGGATCTGTCGTCCTTGCGATTATTGAAACGTGCAAGTAATTTTGTAAAATTAATGGTTACTTTTATCAAGATAGGATAGTTATATACGCTCGTTTATTTTTATCGCATCATTCATAATTTATTCATAATGATGTTACATCTTCTCGTAACATCGGCCGTAATATACGTAAAATAATAAAAACAAACATAATATTCTTAAATAATAAGTCAATAAAAGCATAATAACTAATAGTACGAACAGAGAAATAGAATTAAATGTAATGCTATAAGAGTTGATTATTATGATCCCATTTTACACGCTTAAAATAACAACCCGCCGTGTAATCGACGACCAGTTTCTCCCTAATAAAAAGATTAAAACAGCGAGCACCGTTATTACCACAAAGTATCTGTTCGATCTACTTCTTCGTTCCATCCACTCAGCCACAGAAATAAAACTTCCGGCTGATAAAAAAAACAGCATCCTCATCTATGTATCGAAATCACGGCGGCTGCGTTCAGGGTTCGCCGTAAATTGCATAAACTGGGAAGCATTGTCTTACGGGTGAAATTCATTTATGGCGTACTCGCGAGCGTAATCGAGTTTGTCTGGGTAGTGAGGCGGGCCGCTTTCGACAAAGTGGCTTTTCCTCACTGATCCAGGAAGCGGCGAAAGCCGGAAATACCTACGTTAGGTGAGACGCGCGAGACTTCAAAGAAGGGTAGTCGGCCGAGGGTGGCAAGAACGTCTACTCGACGAAATTCTACCGCCCTCCGCGGCTCTCACTCGTGTTTTATCGCATTATTTATTGCTGCGAACTACAGGCTCTTCCTGCGACAGCCCTTCCTCCGCCCGTGTCACCACCACAATCTTCGACGCACACGCTCGCAGGTTATTGATGGATTCCTCCCTTATGAAATATCTCGGCGGTCGGTACGAATTTATTGCGGAGCAGTTCGAGCCGCTCTATGTCGTATTGTTCATGATAAACCCGCACTGATATCTTTCACAGACGTTCCAACGTCCCCCTAAAAAGCCCCCGATGAGCCGTTATACGATTCTTTTTCTGGCTGTTCCGCCTGTGTCGTCCGCGCGACATCGCTCGTGAACGCTTCGAGTATTCGCATTAGCCGGAAAGAAGACGGCCGCTTGTTTCCATGGTCTGGCAGATAAAAACGGCGATCTTCCTCGATGGCAATGTCGCTTCGTTCGAGACTTTGCGCGTGAGTCGTGTTATGATGTGGAATAAGTGGTCGGTTGGATGGTTGGTTTGCGTGCAGACGTTTTTGGTGCACGCTGGATGTTTAATCCTTTCGCTACTCTGCAGTGATTCTATTTTATGGGATGGTTTTTATAGAAAGAAAGAGGAGCGAATCGTGTAGCAATGTTGCACTTGCAACATCAGCTAGAACGTGCAGCTGTATCGGATTATATCACAAACGATATGAGATATTGGAAGAAATTATTGTTCGTTGACAAGAGATCAGTTTATTAGTTAAATTATGCTGCGTACGCTTGTACAGTTAATTGGACACGCGGTTACACATTATGCTATTTTCTTTTGGCGAATGTAACTATAGCGGAAACATTACCGTCGTTTCAGGTTTCAATGTAGTTCGTTATCATAGTCTGTTTTCATTCGTTCGAAGAACGAAATTGTTGCGTCGACGGTAACGCATTTTCGCGATTAAACGTATCTGAATATTTGCGCGCGATGTATCGACCGTTTGAAAGAAGATCTCGCGGCATCGAGGTTTCTCACGGAACGGGGGGAAATTTCGTTTGATGTCGGATGGCTTCGGAAGTTCGCTACGCAGAAACGACATAATTACACGCAGCGCGGTTAAAAAATGCAACGCGACCGAGGGTTAAGGCTGGGGCCAAGGGAGTATTTGTCAAAGAAAATTTTCATAATCGCGTCGCTTGCTGTCGGCGCGTTTTTCCGTGGCTTTGGGCGTCGTTAAACAAATTTGCACGCCCTCGTCAGCCGCTCGTCCGCCCGTGAACAACGACTCCAAAGGATCTTCCCTTTCCAGTCGTTTCCTTATTTCTCCACCTTTTATCTTCTTTTTTACCTTCTTTTTTTTTTGTGTGTGTGTGTATATATATTTTTTTATGTTTTCATAACGAACAAACGTCTTTACATGGTTTCTTCGCGTACGCAATACAAAATTCAACCTCGATCGCTCGCGTTTCCCGTGAAACGATGGAATTTGGGGCAGGTTGCGGTTCGACGACGCACGCGAGCCTACGAAATTAAGGGAGGCCTCGCTTTCTTTCCCCGCAAGGCGTGCCAACGTTCGCCTCGGACACGATACGCTGCACCCAACGAAAAAGCTGCTCGCACGCAAGAAACACTTGTCATTACATCGACGCGACTCGTTCGACCGTTCGACGTCGAATCGTTTATTTTAATCTGCTGCCATTAGCGGTAAAAAGAAATCGCGGGGACGAGTGTATGTTCCCTGTATGTGTTTCTTACAGAAACGTCATGTTGCTTGGCACTTTATAACACGCTCGTTTTTCGACCCTTTTCTCTTTTTCTTACGTAACTTGTGTGCACGTGTGCACGAATGTATCGAACGCTGTTTCTAAATTTTGTGTGGTAAATTGAAGTAGAAAGTGTAAAAATTATGGGCTACGTATTACAAAGAATACGTGGTTCATTCCTGATATCTCTATGACTTGACTCGAGCGACAGGATACACGTTAGTGAAACTTCTGAAAACAAACGAGATAAAGATGGATAGACTCGTGATCTGCAAAATTTTGGCATACGTCGGATACATAATTTTCAATGCACGATCTTACGTATGTATTTAGTATTATTATATTTTATTTATTCTACTGTACATATTCTCTGTACGTATTTTACTATACCTATTCTTACGAAGAAAGATTGGAAGGAATATACAAATTGCTATAATTCCTCTCGGCGTTAATACAATTTTCCTTTTATTTAACGGATGTATAAGAGGAATTGTTAGGATGTAGAATTATAGCGTGGAAAAGTAAACGTAGAGATTCATTGAAAAATATACATGGCTATATATGCCAATGTATTTTTCGTGCTCACTGTGTATACGTGCGTATATGTGTATATGTGTGTACATTTATTGCGTACGAAGAACAACTTCGTCATCTGAATGTCAAATATATATTAAAAATAAGTATTATAAAATGTAAATAAATATTATATGTTAGAATTTAATCTTAAAGTTAAGATAAATAATCCGTGGAAGACACGACGTTTATGTTGAAATAATATTAGATGATATTTATTAAACAGAATTACAGAACCAAATGTATTTAAAATACAAGTGAGTAATACGGTATAATTAACAAAGTGTGCAGATAAAGAATTTATGGATTGTCGACAGTTGGCCAGTTACTCTCAGACTGACTGTACGTAGTGACCCATGGCCCCTTAAAAGATTTTGAACCCCACTCTCTATACAATAGTGAGTATGACCTGTGTAAGTGTCCTGTTCAAATTCCTGTGTAGGTGTCTGTATAAGACTATTTGTGTCTATGTGTGTATTCCAATGTTATATATAAAACATAATAAACGACGAAACGTAATAAAAAATTCCACAGGTAAGAAGCTTCAATTTTGTATCCCAAAATGTTTCGTCCTGTTCTTAAGGACAGGGATTACCCAGCTTCCGTCGGAAAGTCCTTCAAGCGAGATCAATCTCCTTTTAGCTGGGTCTCTCCGTCCGCCGGGTTGCCGTTCAATTACGTAGTCATTAACTCGCGATTGTCTCTTCGGACGTAACCTCGTTACGCCGCCTCAAATCCCGGGCGCGGCAATATTCCGCGTGCAGATCTCAACACAGATAGGCTTTTAGCGTATTAGCAGGCACAATGTGACAATGGAACATAGTCTGTGCGTTACGAGAATAGCAAATGCCGCCACTCTATCCGTTTCCCATACAATAGCCTGGCTCGTCCCGGCTACGAGCGCCGCGAGCCTTGCGAATATTCAGGCGGAACACGTATTTCATAAACGATAGCTCGCTACGTCGCGTCGTCGTCGCGACGATCCAAGTCGATGCTTCCTCCTTTTTGCTTCCTTTACGATTTGGTGGGAAAGTCAAACGTGTGCGATGTACTAGCGATCAAATAGTTGGAATCACTTTCTCACTTGTATCTATAATTGGATTTTCTCTTAATTTTATTTACATTATAATTATCATAATTTATTTATAACGTGGATAGCGTGACGGTGTCCTTTACTTTGATAAATTTTTGATTAACGAGTTTCTAAGTTGATAGAGTTCAAAGTCGATTGATCTGTTTCAATTAGGATTACTAAGGATCATTAAGATGTAAGATTCGTATAATGATATATAGAAAAATGCAGAGAACGCGAGAGAAAAAATTGTATCCACATACTTCAACAAATAAATGATAAAAAAATATATCGTTTTAAAAATCTGTCAAATCATTACGAAGAATCGTGAATCGTGCTAAACGTCTGAGTTTCATGAAATAATTGCAAATTTTTAGCCACTTGCCTCGCGTCCCTATTTTTGCTATGTAATTCGTCGTTTCCTGCCGCGAATCGCAAAGTAAATGGCAGTCAAAGTGAAATTCATGAATAAACTAATTTTTCATCCGACTAGAAACGCAATATAAGGCGGTCAGTGCTTTTAACTCGCCTTTGACTCGCCCGAGCCATTACGACTCCACGCAGAAACTATACTGAACGCACGAAAATTCTCCTGAATTTTCGCTACTCTCTAAATTGAGCGGAAGAAAACGGTAGAACGAATTTCATGCGAAATACCACGGTAGATGGTTTCGAATGGAATTTGGATTGGCAACGTCGTGCTGAGATGCGTTTATAATGTTGTATGAACGCGAACGACGCTACGCGGTATTCCCTGTTGAATAAACGTCCATATACTCTCAGTTCTTCCTTGTAATTCTCAGGAATTCCTCGATAACAGCTTTTCGATAGAAACGTGTATCTATGGTTTTCATGAAGTTGTCTGTTCCATTGGAGCGGCTCTAGAAGTGGTTTAAAATATGATTGAGCTGACCGATTTAACCGTGTTAGGAGAAGCAATATTTCACGAGTCGCTGGATTTCAAGAGACTCTCGATGATACACATCTTTAGATCGACCTGCGTGCAGTCGAGGTTATTGAGCGTAGTAAATCGTTTTAGTCACTTTTCAACGAGTATAAATCTCGCAGGTAGCTCAAGGTAACATTAGTTGGATTTTTCCACGGATAAATATATCGATTCTACTTGTTTCAAATACTTCTTACATTGTACAAAAATTAGTTAATATGCACATTCAATTAACCTCCAATGCGTCATGCGCAATTTACTTAATACTTGTGTTCTAACATTGTAACCTAGCAAGGGAATTTTAAGCATTTGTTTGTACAAAGCTTCTCTTTTTTTAATACACCATGTATAATTTACTCAACGTTTGCGTTTTAACATCGTAATTGTAAAAAAGAATTTCAAGCATCTGCTTGATATTTCTTCCTTCGTTATTTCTTACCCGTCTAGATTTCCATTTAATTTTACACAATTTAACGACATCGAACTGAATCGTAGGAAACTTTCATTTCTTCTTGTTTTACGCACCGAACCTCCGTATCTATCGTTCCTGTTATACTCAAATTACTTTATTTACATATACCAATAGAATTACGTTGTCACAACTCTCACGCACTCTTTCACTACGCGGTCCTCAATGGGTTAACCAAACACGCGACAAACGATCCTCAAACCTACTCTTCGCACCCTCCCTTAAAAGCACCACGAACGTCGACCTCCCTGTTTCCCATTCTAATCCACGAAAAACCGGCCGCCATCAAGCGTCAAGCGAAACCCGCAGTCGCGTCGAAACGAGTTTGTCTAGCATCCCCTGTTTGCAGGGGGTTGTCCGCCAATCAGTCAGATTATGCCGAATCCGTAGAACACGATACGTACGTTATCAGCCGGTACATAGCGCACGGTCGATGGATATGAGCCGGTCGTGTAGCATGTAGAATGCGATTTGGTCGGAGCGAGAGGGCGAAACCATCGAGGCTGCCGGGATCTCGGTGGATGGACGCGTTAGAATGCCGGTTGGTGGACGGTCGCTGGCGGTACACGCGTCGTAAAGTGACGATCAGATCAGGATGCAGGAAATTGGCCGGATTCGCGAGCAATGGGCCATGCTGATACTGCGGGGCCGTTGGTGCGCGCGCGCACTCTCTTTGCCGCGGATATCGGTTCCAAGTATTGCTCGATATGACCGATACAACACGAACACGTGCCTTCCTTGCCTATGTGATTCTCTCTCTCTCTCTCTCTCTCTCTCGTTCTGTTCCTCTATGGCTGTCGTACGAATTCAATGTTGTTGTTTGCGATCTCGTCGTAGTGAAATGGCTGGTCGCATTCGCAGGTTCCCTATGCGGAGAACCTTGCCTGTCTTGCCAACTACGTGCTTTAGACCCTAACACAGAGCCTGAGATAGAGAAACGGCGCTTTGCGGTTGTAGAGCGATGAGAAATCGTATTTCGATTGTGATATTGAAAGAAAATACGGGCATTCGGTGTTGTTGAAGGGCTGTCGAAGTTGAAGATGAAGAATTAGGTAGATTTCAAACGGGAGATCGCTATTTATAGCAGTTAGCTAATTCTCTTTCGATTGCAGTTCTTGTTCAAATATAAATATATCTCGAAGAGCATGTATCTAGTTAGAATAAAATGTATCGGATTAGCGTACATAGAATATATCGAGTAGCATACGATATATTATTTACTATTGTATTTACATTGTCCGACAATTTTACATCTTCCACCTCTTTTTCAATCCCCTGTATCACATCGACCGTGTCCTACTATAAGCAGTTGTCACTGTATTCGTAGAGGCCCACTATAAAAATGTAGGAAGAATGCGGAAAAATGTGAAAACTTCAGGTAAGGAAAATCGCGAGGAGAGGTAGGGATTTAACGAAGTTCTTCATTCGGGCGCAATATCGCGCCATTAACTGTAGATAAGCCAGCGGCTAGAGCTCCGGCCAATATTGAATGGTCTGTATAGGTAGTTTGCCCGAAGGGGGTCGGAGGTTGCCGGTACGCGGGGGTGATTGTGCATTAGTGGCACTATTGTGCCCGGGTCTCCCCTCAAATCCATATTACTCGTGTAGTAGTCAGTCAGTGTCCGTGTTGCCTCTCCGCGCGTCCGTTCGTTCGGAACTACGTATTCGAGTTGTGTATAGAGATCCGCCCCGATTCCCGGCGTGCTCTATATGCAAACCGCCGCGTAATGAGTCCGTCAACCCCGTAACGTCGTTTGCCGCTATCCTTGCACTTAGGCGGCGGTGGTACAGCCATTTTCCACCGAATCCACCGGCCGGCCTCCGTCTCGAATGCAAATCCGTCGCAACTCCTACCACCGTCGTCGTTGCTGCCCGATCGGGCCTCATGCAAATTCGCTCGTGGCTTCGATTATCGCTAACGTTCGAGCTTTCCACGTGGAGAGCTTTGCGCTTTCTATGTCCGGTATTTATAAATTTCATGGACTAATTTCTCGACTCATTCTGCGCTTCGAAAAAAAGGAGATACGTAAATGTCCCGTAGCGTGTGAGATGGTGAAGATTTCTGTGAATTACGGAAAAATATTTCCAACCTACGTAGGGTTGTTTTTCATTTCAAATGGGAATTATATTTCAACGTACTTTTCCAGTTTTCAATTCTTCGAATCTCTCAACGTTCTGTATTTTTTATTATATTAAAAATGTTATCCTTTTGGAAGAATCAGATATTGATTGTACACCCTGACACAACTATACTAATTTTTCACTGAATGTATGTTCGCAATATACGTCTTCTAACTTCTACGTACATTCTCAGATTGACTTCAAATCTTACTATTCTAATATAATATATTCACAACAAAAATCCGTAGTAAGCGTTCGAGTATTTTCGTGAACAACTGTAGCTCGAACGAGAGAGAGAGAGAGAGAGAGAGAGAGAGAGAGTAGGCGCGAATGGGCGTAGGAGTATCGCGCCTTGCGGAGATCTCGATTAATGTCGGTTATTAGCGAGCTGTCATCCAGTCGTCGTAAGGATCGCGCGTCGCGGTCCGCTTTAACAATGCCTCGTCAACGCGCGAAACGAGATGATACGGCCGGGCGCGTGTGATAATTATTCTCGCAGCTCTCTGTGCTCGCTTCTATCGAGGGATTGTTTGCGTGCACTCGTACAAATACCACTATTCGCACATGTACACACAGCCGGTATTGGCGGTATTACAGTAGCGAGCTGGTTAGCCAGCATCAGTCGACGTCGCCGACGTAATGTTTGGCATAGCTTGTCGCAATATGTTACACACCATCCACCAACCGACCCGTTCCACCATCGAATCGGGTTACTACGAGTATCTTCCCGGTGTACGGCAGCCATGGCCTCTGATGCATGCAATCAGTGTGACCAACGACTTGGCCGTACGTCGCCAACCAACTGGATGCCACGTAATTACGAAACGCGAAATAATTCAGGAGGGCCGAGTGGCTGACGAGAAACGCTACCCCGTGCAAACCAGTTACAAGTGTACGAGGGTTGGAATATTTTTTTCGTGGAAATGTTTCTTTCCACTCGGACAGCATAGCTCCATCGTGGAATACGTAATTAAGATGCCTCGTGTTTCTGTGGAATTACTTTGCTTTGCCTTTAAATCTCTGACAATTTCTGATTATCACGATGCATCTCTACGAGACGGTATATCTTGTACAGACGATGTCGCCGAAGGTTGTGCGCAAAGTGGAATCTTCCGTGAAGAATAATTCTCGTAGAATCTGCGTACTATGTTTCAAAAAACATGTACGTTGCTCAAGAAGACAATCAAAGAATTGCTAATGTGCGTTAATCAAGAAAGCGGAAATCGTGTGAAGAACGTGTTAAGGCATCGTCAAAAAGGAAGATAGACACAAGGGGTGGATATAAGGACGAATGCGATACGAAAAACAACCCCCTAAATATTTTCTATGACGTAGAATCTAAACGTCGTTTACGTCATCTTCCTGCGACGAATCGGGTTATCGAGTTAAACTACTTGTTCCTTAAGAATTTGGCATGAATCGCGCACTCGTGTAATGAGATTAATAAATGAAATTACAAGGTGGAATCGATCGGTTTGGCTTCTGAGAAGCTCGGTTAAATCAAAGAAACAACAGCAAATATCTCCGCAACGCGTGTCAGACGTTTTCTCGTGAAAACGTGCTGCGTACGATTCGCGACAATGCTACAGCCGTTGGAACCAAAACGCGAGAGTACGTCCGCATACATTACGACCGCGTGGCCGTGTGGCATCAGTCGGTGCCTGCGGCCTAATGTTTAGCGTAGCTTGTCGCAATATGTTACACGGGATCCAGCCGTTTCCAGCATCGAATCGGTTTAGCTCGGTATCTCCGCGGTGTTTCGTGTCTCCTCTGAACCGATACGACGCGTTCCGCCACCGCTCGCCCCCTTGTTTAGAGGCGATGGCCCGCTGTCAGCGTATGCTAATCACGGTAATAGGGCGACGCGTAACCGTGGCCAGCCTGATATTTCGAAACAACATCGATTCGAACACCGCGTCCGTGGCTAATCGCGTCGCACTCCGACATCTCTCGCGTCCGCTAAGGGCCACCGGGATTCGGCCCTCTGTTGTCCATTACGCCCTGTCACAATTATGCGCGCTGTTTCGCCGGTAACAATGAGAAAGCGTGTAAAGCAGGGCGGCCGAGTGGAACCACCGTGCCGTTATTAGAAAGTGACACGGCCAGAGAAATACCTGTGGCGGATGTCGACGAATCAGCCTCACACGACCTCGTGGTGATCGACCGTGATTTCGTTCAGTTTCGGTTGATCTCGCGGTTAACTAACCGTGAACGGAGATGGACAATGGGAAGGAGAAATAGCGACGAAGGGTAGAATGGTAGATTGATTATACGGATGATGAGATACTTTACGTTTTATGTGCAGAGAGTGATTATTGTAATTATGATTATTAACGTGTTGATCGTTGTGGGAGTTATTCGTGACAAGCGATTGATTTGTCATTGGCGACGCGGGAGTCAGAGGTCGCCATACAACGATACTTTGTTTAATGAAAAATCATATTTATTCTTTTATATTATTATTAATATAATTAAATGCTCCGCGGAGAGCTTGAATAATTTTGTTCTTTTGATAAGATATATAGAGAAAGATATTTTTTTTTATTTTCTTTTTATTTAGTTGTTTACATTCACAATTTGTCCAATTTGGACATTTGGTAGAATTATAGAGAAAGATATGCACTATCGTTGTAGACAGACGTAGAAGGTTCGTGCAGGAGTATACGTATTAACAAATAACGATAGTTAATAATATAGTAGTCGAGGAAGTACTAAATGGAAGTATATTAAAAGTGCTACAACTTAAAAATATCTCACGCGAAATAAATAATAACAATTCTTCTTCTCTTTTCGTTCTCAATACTCGATTCTTATTAATATTCTTATTGATAACATAAACATCTCGACAATCGGACTTCTCCAATTACGCGGCGCAGCTTGAACGAGATTTACGAATGAGAATTAAAGGCAAGAAGGGGCGGATTATACATAAGCAGGTCGACGAAATAAGGCGATCGTTGGGAACAGTGATCGTAATACTCGTAATTGACTGGCGTCGGATTCGAACCCGTAGGAGCGAAACTCGCAAGGGTGGCTGCCAATTCGAGCACTTTTAAAAGCGGTGTCCCTAATCTCTCGGCGTTGTTGGTGGAAATTCGAGGGGCGGGGGATGCATTAGCGCGACGTTTCGGTGCTATATAGGTCCCTGGGTGGCGGTTGCTCCGCCAAAGCGGATATTATAAATTCCAAGTCAAATGTAGCGTATTGTAATTTCGCCGGGGTATCACTTAATGCAATCTGTACAGTTTCGTCCGTGGAAAAATTGGACCGCCCGTTTCCGCGATGAATTCGAACCACTGCTCGCCGTACCACTCTCTACAGCTCTCTTTTTCCTTTGCCAAGCACAGGGAATTGTTTCACGTTGAATCGTGATAAACCGTGGACGATAAGATCGAAGCCAAGCCGATTCCCGTTAAAAATCTATAAGCCGCGCGATAAGATGCGAGCCAAGAGAATTTCCACCGCGATAGTCGGCGTTTCAATTTATTTTACGACGCACACAACACAGAGGAGGACACGGGAAAAGGGATTCGCGAGAATCGCTCGCGATTCCTTCTCTTCTTGTCGTGCAAGTACAAACGGGAAAGAACGATGTGCAGCCACGTGAAATTAAAAGACCCACGCCCCTCTATCCGGGAGCACGACAAAAGAAGATGCTCCAGTTGCCTCGGTAGCGAGAATACAGGATTACGTCTTCTCCTCGTCATCGTTCGTCTGAGAAAAAAAAAAAAAAAAAAAAAAAATACCCTGGAGCGCGAGCAGAAAAATAAGCCCTTAAAGAGGCTGATGAATTTTAAATCAGCCTCGCATTGAAATCAGGAAAACGTCTCCATTGCCAGAGGACTTTCGTGCTCGCCCTCTCTAGAAAAAAAAAAAAAAAAAAAAAATAAATACCCTGGAGCGCGAGCAGAAAAATAAGCCCTTAAAGAGGCTGATGAATTTTAAATCAGCCTCGCATTGAAATCAGGAAAACGTCTCCATTGCCAGAGGACTTTCGTGCTCGCCCTCTCTCGTCCTGCATTTATACGGCTCTCTTTCTCCATCTCAGACGATCTCGTTCCTTTTCTCTTCTCCCTCCATCGTTTCTACTCTCTGGTACTTTCAGTTTTCATCTCTTAATAATACAGAGACACTAATATCCTGATCACATATTCTCGGGGATAAAAGGTAAATCTTGCGCTCCGGGCGGGTTATAAGGAGCACATTAATTCCATTAGAAAAGGCGTTCGTAACCTCCCTCTTCCGTGTCTTCTCGATTCTCTTTCTTCTTCCTTTTTCTTTGAAGGGCAGGTTCCATCTTCTTCTGTCAACCATAGGAGATACGCGCCGACCTCGTTCTCGTGTTTCTTTCTCGAGGTTAGAATCCGTTTATGAGATCGTCTTCGTTAGTACGCTCGTGTGATATTCAGACTTCTTCTTTGATCGAGAGATATCCATTGTTCGTTGGATTACTTTGACGTAGTTAACAATTGTGTTCTATATTCGCGAAATTAGATACGCGTATTTATATATAGAACGTAGAACCGTGTAGAACAAGGATGCCTCGAGTTGTCGAGGGATTTTATGGCAGGATTCTACTCCTAATCTCGTAACAGGGTATTCAGCAATAATGCTATAGCGAAACTCGCCAGGAGGCGTCGTAAAAGTTACCATCTCGCGCGACAAACGTCACGATTCCGGTAGCACGTGTCGTCGCGTTATTTCTTTCCATGGGATACCAATGGTTTGGTTCCCTGTCGCAAGAAATTCCATACACTCACGAATTTTAATATGATCTTCAACTCCGTAATGTACCTAACGCTGTGTTGGAAAACTAGCTATCTCGACCATAAAAATAAAGAACGACAGAATTTTAACGATTGATAAGCACAATTTCATTAATACTATTACTTCAAATAAGTCTGGATCTGCTACTCAATAGCTTCAGACGTTGGAAAATTATCAATGGAAACAAATAATAAACAGCTACTCTCTCTTACGATTCGAAGTAGCCAAAACAGAAATAAATAAGGAATACAGTTCCCTATTAGGATATTCCAGAGTCGATAAAGGAAGAAATTATCCCCATACGATAAATCATATCCACCCAACAAGCTCGCGAAAGAATATTCACGTGCCTGAGAAACTCCAACCCAAGAACGAAAGGAATCGAAGCAGAAACGCAAGTGGAACAGAGGAAAAAGTATGCGTCGGTCGATCAGCGTTCGAGGAGCTGAGAATTCGGCGCGCCACCCCCAGGGAAATCGCTTTAAACCTTTTAAATTCGGAACCCCCGAAAAAGAAGGACACGAGTCCTCGAAGCGAACAGGCACGACGCGACAGCGGCGGCGATACAAAACATCGCAACCGGGCGATGCGTACGCACACAGGCAAGCATCGGTAGCCGGTTGCACGGCACATAAATATATCGCGTACGGAAGAGGGAAATCTGTTTAAAATATGTTCTCTCTCTCGCCATTTCGCCATGGTCGTTTGCCACGGGGAATAGCTAAATGCTTTTTGCGAGAGGCCATTTAAATCTTTACCTTTCGTCCCGTATATCCTTCCCTCTGCCGTTCGTCCATTTGTCTTCTCCTCTTTCCTCGTTCTTTCTACGATCTTTTCCCCCCATCGGGACTGGTCTCGTCGCTGTTTGTAGTTCGACGGCTATGGAACGCGAGCACGATAGGCAAAACGCAGAGAAATCTGGGAACCGGCGAGGAAAATAAAAAGAAGGAGGAAAGCCAACAGCATCTTAAAGGTGAATTTCTCTGTTTGTCGTTATCGATTCTGCTTATTCAATCTACGAAGGAACGTTTCTGCTCTGTTATACAGGCGTGACTGATATCTTTGAAGTATCTGTAAATATTCTGACATGGCGGGACAAGCTTTAAAACGTAGCTTGAAAAAGAGGAGGAGAGAGAATTCTCTGGCGTTTTTCGTTTCCTCGTGCGGCATCTTTTCCCGATTCTTTGCTCTCTGCCGCGTTTTATCGAGATTGGCCGCCCGACTCCGGCTCGCGTCCCCGAAGTCCCACAGGAAATGGGGAGATCCGGATGCAACCGTACACAACGGCCACGAAATTCGTCCCGTGTACACAGAGCCTTGCCGATTTCCGCGTACCCTCGTCGAGCTGCCGCGCTGATCTTCCTCCACTGTCGCGTGTATGCACGCAAGAAAAACGCGGACGCTTTGCATGCGAAAAAATGACGTCGACGATTCACCGCGAATCGCAAAACCGCTGGTACCCAGGGGAGTCGGGCACGAGATGGTCGGTACTTTAGACGAAACACAAGAGCGACGCGAGTTTCGCTCGTTTCTCTCGAATATGAATGGCCACGCGCACGATTTGTTGCCGGATATTACGAGGATCGATGGAGTCTTGCGTCGATCGTGAGTCGTACATTTGTCTGGTTCGTGTGGAATTTGCTTTCTGAAAATTACGTTCAAATTAATCGAAACGTAGGATATTCTGATATGTGGCGATCTCAGCGATCATTTTTATGAACAACGCATTGCTACGTCAAATGTTTATTGCCTATTTTCGTACATTTATGATTTCGTTGTATCTTTAAATACGCGTGGCTTTTTCTTTTACTCTTGTTGGTTTGTACTGTGGATTTTCTGTCGTGAACACTGTGATCTTATTACGTAGATTATTGCGTATAGATAGAACACCATTGTACAAACGAACTTGAGCATAAAATTGAATAAGTTATGAATTATACATTCGACAAATCTTTTTCGATAACGGTAACAATTTTGGTAAGAAATGAAATTTTACAAATTGCAAATTATTTGATTTTAGCATCCTTGTCGCGGAATCGTAAAATTGTAAAAGAGAAATTCATAATCTGCAATTTGTAATTTGTACCAGTTTATGGGAAAGGAACGTACAGTGTATTTATGAAAAAGTTTAAGTGTCCTGGTATACAATTATTTAATAATCTTATGCCCTAAAAGTTGCTTAAGAATGATATGTTCGTCGATGTATATTCACATAGAAATAATCCTTGTGTGATTTTGGAATGCAGACAGCGAAGATCGCTATCGTCATAACAATAGTTTAGTACACGCTGCTGTATCTCAAGTGCGAGAGGAATGAAAGCATAGAACAAGAGGAGACGAAGAAGCGTATTTCCCGAGGGTTAAGCGCCGCTCGACACCAGTTGCTCGACGTAGCTGGAGGAAATTTATTGGCGCAAGTTCGCCCCGGGGAGGTCGATGAAAATGAAATCGGTGACGACGAAGACGACGTACACTCGAAAGGTGGTATGGAAGACACGTCGCTGAAAGGAGGCTAAGCGCCACCGGCCGTGAATTCGTTGTCGATCGGTTTACTATGAAAAAAAGTCGTTCGATCTCGAGAAGGCTGGTTGTCGCACACGCACGCACACACGCGTCTCTCGGCCTTAATACCGTCGACGTGTTATTCCACCAGCGACGTTCATCTGACGAAATCGACCATAGTAAGACGCATTCCCCCGATGCCGTTTTCTTCACGACGTTCCATCCTGCTGCTATTTATCGGTGAAAAACACCACGTTCAGTCTCGTTTCTCACGTTCACGACAATTCCAGGATAATTCCAGGGTTACATCGTGAAAAGTGGAACGACCTATTCTACGATGTATCTAGCCGTCTGTCTGTGAATATCCAACGCTGTGAATAAGAACGTTGTATAGCGTCGTAAATCGAAACACTGAGCGATCCCAAGCATTTACTTTAAATCTAGAGTGGAACACTCGAATGTCCGATGTAACGACGTATAAAGGATCGAGTGGCGGCGATTCGTCCCTACGAAATCTCTCGTTTGATCTTCCTCATCGCGACGCTTTCCTCCACGACGCTTCCCGCTCGCTCTCTTGTCACCGGCTATTGTAAGTAAATCGGTCACTTCGCCGCTCATAAATGAAAGGAAGAAACGAATATCTGACAAAGAACGCACGAAGAGGCTAGTGTACGAAACGAAAGAGCAAGAGAGGAAGAGAGAGATAAAAGGAGAATGGACACGAGCCACGAAGAATTGACCGTTTTGGCCTCCCTCGAAACCGATGTCCGGTCAGCACCCTTGATTCGAACGTTGCCCTCCCTGTGTACAGGACTTTTATAGCGCATAAATATCGAGAGCTCTCCATGATATCCCTACTGTATTATCAGAGATGCTTACTGTCGGTTCACCGACAAACGGGGACAGGGGAGAATGCCAGAACTGTTATTTGGAGCAATTCTATATCGCCCGACTCACACCTACAGAAAGCACGGAGATTCGAAACAACAGCCGTCTCGCTGGAGTTGCGCCAATTCCGTTGCAACGAGAGACGTCGTTCTCGCGGCGTATCGCGGCTGTGTACGAATTCAATCTGCAGACTGGCTCGTGTTTCCGGGAAATTGAAAGCGATTCCACTCATTTCCAGAGTCGCGAACTTCGATTCGTTCTATGAAACTCCTTCATTTCGACGTTTCCGTTAGAAAATCCGACCGTTTCATCTAAAGTCGAAACTCTGGAAGTAAATTACAAGACCTCGAATTCCTGCTACAACTATTACTAACCAAGCCTTCTTTGTAACATGTACGCGTTCAAATGCAAAATTTCAATTCTACAAGCAAATTGCAAGACCATAAATTCCAATTTCAACGATCACTCATCGATCTTTATCCGTGTGTCTGTGTTAGAACGCCCGACTATTTAATCCCAAGTTTACAATCCCGTAGCGAGTAAAGAAGCTAAAAACTCTACCCTATCTTCGCGTAGCAGTGTCTCTATAGAAAAGCTGGATATTCGATACGAAGTGCCGAGATGAGCCGGAAAATCGAGAAATCTCGTGTAACCGACCTTTGATCGATCTTTACGTACCGCATCAAACCGAGTCATCATGGTACGAGAACGAACCTTCTTCTCTCGACCGTTTTAACACAAGCTATCCTTCGAATTTATATACATGTGTGTATACATATGTATACATACATAGATACATATAAGAATATAAGAAATTCGGGGAGTCGAGAGGGAAATCGCATATTGTCAGACCATCAGCGCCCCTCATCCTGGCGTCGTTGAGCAGCGTCGTACCCTCCACCTTGTTCCGCACCCTCCGCACGATCGCCAACCTCTTCGGATCCGAAACTTGCTCGGGGATGCGTAGACGAAAAAGAGAAGAAACAAGGGGAATGAAGGAAGACAGCGAGAAACTGGGAGTTAGAGGGCGGTATCGCCCCTATCTGTATCCGTGTATGGTTCCAATAAAACGAGAACCACTCACAGCTTTTGTGTCGGATACAGTGGCGGTGTTGGAGC
>NT_176698.1:407018-425650 GCF_000188095.3 Bombus impatiens | reverse complement strand
GCGGTGTTGGAGCGCGCGAGGGTGGGAGTCGCGGCGGAAAGGGGCGCTAGTGGTTGTTATCGGCCATCAGGTTTTATATCCGCGTTCAGAGGGGGTTGGCTTGGTCGATGGGGAACAGCTACGGGGAGAAACGGTCAAACGATACTGGATACACCGCGTGTTTCACAAAGATTCTATGAAGATTGCCCGGGATTTTATTACGGGAGAAATGTCGGTTAATAAAAATGAATAGGAGTAGGGTGGATGGGGGTGCGCGACGGAAACGGGACCTCCTTCTGCTCTGAACTCGGAGCCTATCGTTTCCGTCTCGTTCTAGTCGATTCGACGTGGCAACCGATTCGAAAGTGCGATCTCGCACCGACCGCGTAAACCTCGTCGTTTAGATCGGCCGAAGACGGCTGAGAGCCACGCTAGACGCGTTTATCTTCCTCCCTTTGGCTTCTGAGTCATCGGCGCGGCGATTGGCCACCGAGAATCTTCCGCGAAATTGAAGGTGTAAAATTGTTATCGACCACGGATTTAGGGGTTCCACCGGAGCCTTTTGACGAGGGTGAGTTTTATTTTTGCAGGTTTGGTGGATTACGAAGGTCGATCGTTGTGCATGGAGGATGCTTCGAGAGAATTTGAAAGTAGGAATGATCTTCTGTTTCGCTAATTTGTCTTATTTGTAATTAATTACACGATTGTTTAAATAATTCTAAGCAACAAATAGATCGATCGTTTTAACGCGTCTGTTGCTTATCAAGTTCCGAAAATGACTGCCATTAATTCTTGTGTCTTGAAGACTTTTTGAAATTCTACTTTTACCGAAGTAGCATGAGTCAAATATATGTACTTGTACGTTGAAGTAAAAGTTCGCGCTGAAAATATTAGCGTAAAAATAAGAACAAAATACTCATCGATCGTATAATATTCCTAACGATATCTTGTACAACGAGTAACCGATAAATCTCGACAATTTTCGCTCAGTTTTATTGTACTTCTCCTTATCTATACTTGGCCTCTCGACGTTTAAATTTCCCAATCAGACGCCAATAACAGACGTTCATTCACGGTTGTCCGAAGACGACCAGTTGATTGAAACCACGCTTCAGATTCGAAGACCGATACTCCACCGTGGTACATCCGTATCGCCTTTCCTGGGTGTTTCGCGAATTCCCTTCGGTGCAACGCTCTCGAGGACAACAAATGCAATTCACGGTAGTCTGGCGCGGGTAACGCGATCCGTCGCCAACCAAGTTCCAAGTGTTAATTCATGCGAGGTCCCGGAAGGGCGATACATCGAACGAGGAATCAAACGGGTGGCTGTCTGAAAGTCTTCAGCCGGAAAATCCAATGAAACGCGTTCTCGATACGCGTGGCGCCTCGTTGCCACCGTGGTGATAAAAGAGATAAAAACATGTTGGGGGTCGAAACTGCTCTATCCTCGCTGTGTTTTTCGAATCCTCTTTTCAGTGGTTAATTTTGCGACCTCGACAAAGGGAGATTCGTCTCGGTGTTTTGAGACCGAAGCAACAGCTTGTTATAATATGTCGTACGATTTTTTGGAAAGGAAGCGAGACTCGATCGAGTCCGATTGACATAACGTTGCATCGTTGTGATTTTCAATGTGCATCAGAGTGACGCTGATTCATTTGGCAAAGTCGTACATTCGTAATTGCTTCATCGAGATCCTAAAGTACGAAGCTACGCATAAGCTTTTGCGATTATATAAATATTATCATTTGCTATGTTTTTAAATCGATATAGGGAAAGTCATTTTTCTACAGAGTCGCTAATCTGTTTAACCTCGCTTCGTCTACGAAAGAACCTTAATCCAACTCGATCTCATTGATGCAACTTTAACTAGGATTACCGACAAATTGCACTTTGAATCTCGACTAAAATCTGATAGCTGATGTATTGAAATTTCCTAGTTCAATCGACTTCATCGTTTCTCAGTATCGAGAGAAGCTTCGAGTCGGCCGAAGAAAAGAGAAAAAATACGAAGGGTAGAGCGAAAGGACGGAGAAAAAAGGGACAGGTCCTTTCTTGTTTGCTGGATCCCACCCGCGATGGGGTCAGAGGCGAATTGACTGCCGTGTCATTTGTAACAATAAAGGTGGGAGTCCCAATGTCTGGACCTCTGACTCTTGTTCCACTGATACGTACAAACCTCTATTCCCCCTTTTTTTTCTCTCTATCTCACTTCTCTTCGACCCTCGGACAGAAGATACGGCCGGTTTCGATATCGTCTCTCGTGTGTATGCAATGAAATTGAATAATAGGATCCGAAGCATTTTTATCAAGGCCGAGTACAATGGGAACGGGGTTCGTGTCCGGGCTGTGTGACTGATGTACCAATTTATTTCACGGCGTCGTCGTATTTTCGTGGACGATGCTTCGAAAACGGTTTGATGCTTCACAACGATGTCCCCGATTGTCCTAAATAAATAAACGTTAGCAGACGAGCGCCAGAGGCAGCGGGACATTTTTCATATCCCTGATTGCCTCGCTTTTTCCCGTACTTCTCTTTCTTTCGTCGACGTTCGACTTTTTAAGGGATGATTTCGTTATTATCTCCAGTATTCTTTGTCGCGCGTGATTGTCTTCGGTATTTATTGAAGCCATCAGTTTCCCGCTAATTCGGACGACATCACGGGGCCACCAAAAGGTACCATAATGTTTCTCGATGAAGTGACTCTTCCTTGAAGAGTTCTTTCTCTTTTCCCTCCGCCCTGTCTTGCTTTACTTTCTTTTTCTTACTTCGTTAAGGCCCTCAGAACCGATTCGTAGGTTCACGATAAATAACAAAATTACGATGCTGATTATAAACGTAAAATCGTACAGATCTAAAAGTGCAGAAGTTCTCAAACTTTTAAGTCTAATGCTCCAAAATCTAACGGTTAATGGTATTCAATTCGGGTTCAAGAATTGTTCTTATTTGTTCATTCGGTACGTCTATTCTTGTTTCGGTATTTCTCGAAATTCCATGTCTTGTCATATCCTGAAATAAATCCTTTCTTCGAGTATCGTACGATCTTATTAAACGTCTTATCTTACTCTCACGTACTCTATCGACCAGGAACAATTGGGTTTCGTATAATATACAATTTTTTAATTTTCAGGGATGTACCTTTCTATTTCCAGTCAAAGTTCCCATTGCATCGTCCACGTCATGTTCGGTTCTTGAACCTCAAATTAAAAATGCCGATACCTCTATCGCTACTAAGTGGCAAACGCGAAACGCTTGAGCGACGATTATGTAAGCTTCCTACGTCTCCGTTGACCGTAAAAAGTGCATGTGCCCAGAACAAGTTAAATATTCGAACCCTCAAGAGCAGCATATGTTCTCGTCCGTATCATAAACTTCAGAATATCCTATTGTCAACACCTCTTTCCTTCTGCTTTCTCTTTGCCCGTGAGGACCGCGCGTTTGTTCTCAAAGGGTCGTCAGCTTCTCGCGAAGCCAGTTAAGCGATCAAGGGAGCGTATAAGAAGGCTAGAGGCGACTATTACAATGGGCCATGACGTATGGACGACATAAGTCAACGGACAAAGACCGGCCGAAACTTTGTCTCACGGCTGACAAAGAGCATCGAGTTAGACGTGGAAAGAGGCCGTGACCGATTCGACCAACGATTCGTCACGGAGTGGATCCAAGTTTTGGAAACATTCTGCCCCGAGATCGGAAGGTCGGGGCGCGTGTCTCAATATTTTCTCCCGAGACGAACGCTTTTCACAGTTTGAGCAAGATGTATGGTGTCTTTCTTTGTTACCATTTTGGTCATTCGATCTTTAAATTGTTCGTTCCACTTTCAGGCGTCTCACTGGGTTTGCTCCTGTCTTTATTAAGCCTATCCACGCCCACAAAATCCGAAAGCGTTGCATTTCAGGGCAAAAAACGGCATGGTTAATTGCTCGTTCGCGGAGTTAGGATCAAAGGTGCCGAGTTGCGGCTGATTCGCCACGGGTTTTTGGATGTTTACTCGTGCAACTGTGCAATTTGTGGATCGATACAGACCCTTGGGAAGAGAAGTCTTTATGGAAACGACAAGCCGTGTTTTCTTCTGTATTTTCCCTCTGTGTTTCTGAATTTCAAGATTTACGTAATTGTGTTAGTAACTACCATAGATCGTGGATGGCTATGCAAACTCATATTTCTGTGAAGATAATTAAAGAAATATAACACCTATTATACTATTTATAATAAGAAATATACTATATTCAAAGTAGCAAACAATTCGAGCAGATATTTTATACAAAGATTAACCTAAGATTTTCACTGTTAATATTTCTGGACACTTGGACACGTTACATCTTCCAGTCACCGAAGAACCTCACGCAAATTGAGTCAGCGTGCGAGAAACGCATGTACGCCCATTATGCACACTAAACCACACACTCAACTGTTGTAATAACTAGTTTATTTTGAACATCTCATATTTTTCTGCACTACATCGTGTTCATTCTGTATATTTTTGCAAGATTTCCCAGAAATAGGTACATAAATATCTAGAATCTACTAATAATACCACAAATCGACTAGTCCCTCTTTCTCCGTAAAATACCTACTCTTATCCTTCCGTCAGCTATCCGCACGCAACCAGCACCCCTACACCTCGATCGTGCAAATATAGCACATCTCTCAACGCAAGATATATTTACGTTGACAATTTCATTCCGCAATTTTCCTTCTTCGATTCTTTGCTCCTTATTTTTCCACCGTGAAAATAGTCGGCGGCATAGAGAATTCGTGTCGCCTGTATCACGAGAACGAGAACCGTTTCCTGATGGCGTAGTCGCGGCGACCGCAAATATTCGTATCGCGCCGGCGAAATAGTCGGTCGTCAAAGGGACTGCCTATGGCCGTTGGAGCGTCACGTAACGATTAACGAACAAATGGCGGGTAGTTACCGGTAATTGTAATAATTGTAGAGCGTGCAACCGCGCGGTTTCTTCTTCCTACGCCGCCTTTCCTCCCGGTTCGTGCCCCGATGGCTCGATGAAAAGAAGACGAAAGAAGAGACGCGCCATGTGTCGCAGTGGGAAAGCAATTGTGCAGCACAAGGAACGTTCGTGCTTCCACATCGTTCCCTTCATTGTTTTCCGGCATTATCGAGGACGAAAGAGAGGAATCGCGGTTTAGATTCCTCTGACCTGTCATTAAACCGCTTCTTCGAGGGTGTCCTCGATGGACTCTTGATTTCCGTTCGAAGCACCGACGAGGAAAAGTCGCACCGTGAGAATATTTTGCGAGGACACGCTCAACCACTGTTTTATTTTCCGCTAATAATCGTGCACAAAGTGGTTCGCGTGCTTGTTCACGGTTTCTCGTACCACCTGCGAGAAAGACAACGGTCGATGAATATATTTACACCTGTTTCTCGGTTGTCGAACAGGCATCACGGTGGCTGACTTCTTTTCAAACGCTTCGTGGTACTTTAAAATCGTTGCGAGGTTCTTTCTTTTTCTTCTTCTTTGGAGACGCCGCGCTCGCGTGCATTCTAGAAACTCCCGAGAGTGTACGTGGAAGAGGTGTATGGTAGACAGATACGTATTCTAGTCGAGGGATTTGGTGGCTCGTAAAACGGCAGAACTTCTTCGTGGCTGGGTTTTTATTGGTAATAAATATTTTAAAGTTCCCAGACATGATAACAAATATGTTCATCGTAAAAACTGTTTCATTTTCTTACAACCGTGTGTTGGTAAGAGTTTAGAATTCATCGAGCTTCGAAGGAACGTTGGATCGGTGGCGACGGAGGAGGACTGCGGCAAGAAAATAATCTGTCGTACGAGGCAGAAAATTCCTGCGACCGACGTGTGAGGTATAATAGCTAGTTAGGGTTCATTGTATCGGTAACTCGTGTACGAACGCTCATATGCATGACAATGCTCGTCCTAGGCCGGTGCCACGCTCTTTAGCGACGCTCTTTACCACGCATTCCGCTACGCTGCTAATGCCCTGTAATTCTTTTAAACGCGTGTCAGATAGAAATTTCGAATCGGGGCGCGCGCTTGTTTAGTCAAGCCGCATCCGTCATATCGACGACGTGTGAGATCGGTGGCAAAGCCCGAGATTAGAATCACGAAGAGGGAACTGGGCCTTTCACCCATTTATCTCACTCGAACGCTTCCTTCTTCTCTTCTTTTAAATTCAAACCATCTTTTTATCCGCCTCATTATCGGTGGAAATATTCCAAAGTGCCACGGAAAGTTCTCGTGATCGATAACGTTCGATGTTACGAGGTAAAAACCGTGTCATCTTGGGAAATTATCTTACCGTCTCGCTGCTATTTAGCCCGATTAATTTATTTCATTTTAATCGCCTGTATATCGTTTAAGAGTGGAAAAACGTGACCAACGATAAAGACCAAATTCTCCAAACTCTTGCTTCAAAAATTTCATGGCTCCTCGTTGCTTTTGTTTCCCGAGCCGTCAAATTTCCAAACAGAGGAACAAAGACGTAACAGTTACCCACTAATACCTATCAGCCTCGTTCTTACAAACGTTTGGGAACAACGTTTCAAAAAGTCTCCGACTTTATCCTGGCGCGCTCTTAACCTGCCAGAGAACGACGAATTCGAGCGCCTCCGTTACACCGAATTTTCCAGCGTCACTGATTGACGTTTATCGACGATAACATTGGTCGCGGGCGAAGGTAAAAAGACGCGGCGGAGGAGAGTCGGCGCAGCTGGAAGCCCGGTGCCGTCGCCACCCAGACGTTTTTACGTTCGAACAGCGAGATCCATTGGCGATTCGTGGAACATGCGAAAGATATTCGTCGCGGTCCTGTGCTCTTTTTTTTCCTCACTTTGTGGCCAGTGTAAACTTTGTCCAACTCGCGGGTCCAGAATAAGGAAGGGAGAGGGCGGAGAAGTGTAACCATTTGGGAGACTTTTCGACTTTTAGAACCGTGACGTCCGGTATCCCTCGGTGCGTCGTTATTACCTCGAGGAAGATCTTTCAGGCGACAGCCGAGAAACAGTATTTTGGCTACAAAGCGTCCGTCACGGTCGCTAAGACTTTTATGGTTGCCTTAGCGCTTTCATAATGGCCGCCTTAAGCCGACTGGACCAGCACTCGGCAAAGTTGCACAAAGTTGCGCACCGAGGTTGTTCCACAGCAGCGAATTACCCGCGAGACGGAAGCCTCTATGGCCTCGGTGTGGATTATCGGTATTGATGGTCGTTCCGCTATCCCTTGGTGAAAGTTTCGTGGACAGTTTACACGCTGGACCACCCACGATCGATCGTCGGGCTTGGGAAGCAAAGAAAACGAATTGTAACCAATTTTCGTCGGTTAGTTTCGCTGAAAATCTTTGGTAAAGTCGCCGAAAGGTTAACTGTTTTCCGAGTTCTCTGTTCGTTACGTCTTACTTCTGGTCGGAATGCTTTGAGATGTGGCAGATAGCCGCGTGAATGGAATTTCTTGGCAAGGGTGGAAAACAAATAGGAAGGGAGCGAGGTCGGTGGAACGAGAGTCTTCTCTCTGACTTTGAATGTTGATTCGGTGTCGGCGTACTTGTACGTTTTCAAGAGCCAAGTGTTGGTGAATCGAATTTGATGTAAGGAAGCATATTTACCAGAACTTCGTCTATACGAATTCCGTTCATTGGGACGAAATTTTATTTAGCGTCCGATGAGACGAACTCCCGTTGATTGAATCCAGTTATCGGAACCTGAACTCGTATCGCGCTCGTATATGAACGAGAAACCATTGGCATATGAATTCCGTATCGTTATAATCTCGTAGTTGTCTGACGGGTTCGTATAAATAGAGTTCTACGATAATTAATCCAAGTTGTTCCATCGATAAATTATATGCACCAAAAGATCGATCAAGCGCGAAGTATAACGCAACCTGTCACTATCTATGACGGCCTTTATACGGAAGATCGACAAGGCAAGACCAGATCGCACCGTTCTTTCCATCCAGTGGCAACATTCTCCCTTTATCGTCTAGCGCTGCACGCATCGCGGAAAACCAGCCATCGACTCGCGACCGATCTAATAATCTACTTCCCGATTCCGTTCGAAAAAGGCAAACTCGTGGGAAACACCGGAATTTCTGTGAAGCAGAGCACGAGGAAATGCACGCACGAACGATCTCGCGGAGCATAGAGACGAGATGTGTCTCAGTGGGACGACGTCCTACGGATCTGTAGCCTCGTCTCTCTTCTCCATTCATCGATTTCTCGGTGACGCGCAAAAACACGGTTTCGCCTTATACGATCCGTTCGATTCTCTCTCTGCTTCGTATTTTCTTATTTTTCCTCCCGTTCTTCCTCTCGTCAAACGGCGAGTTTCTGCAGCACGAAAACAAGACTCGCGCGGTTTCCCGCGTTTTCTACGGTGATCAATGACTCGAGGTTGTGCCGCAGCCTCTCGCCACCGTCTCGTCGTATGCGTTTGAACGCGCGCCTGTACACACGGCCGGTCTCGCGCAACGCACACGTGCACGTCATTGTGACATACGCGATTACCTTGGGCTTATATGTATAGAAGATACGGGCACGCGTGCAACCGCGAGTCGTGGGCCGGCGGCGCTCATTGTCGACCAACCCGCGTTTCTATTCACCGCGCCGATTGCACGCCGCACTGCATCTCGCACAGCGGAGAAAAAATTCTCCTCTCATTAACCTTTCGCGCTACTCTATTGTTTTTGCCTAGCCTATCGGTCGATCTGTTCGCTTTTTCATCGTCTCTTTGACGTAGCTTCGACGAAGTCGCCTTTCTTCGTGGAGAGCTCAAGCTCTTACCGATTTCGAAAGCGAGCTTCGAGGTTGTGAAGATTGATCCGAGGTTAATGCGAGTTGTAGGTGGAATTACAGCGAAATTGCAATGTGAAATAGGTAGCTAGTATTAGGGAGAATTTTTATTTTCAGGTAATTGTACTCTCGATGTGGCAGAACGAGTCCGCGTGTTCTCTTTCCGTTAACCGGCACAGCTAAAATCGTGGTCTACGATTTCTTTGAATTTCGAACAAGTTTTCCATTTCCTACAAAATACGATAATTAATCGACAAACTAGAATAACCTGACAACCTAAGAACGTATAGTTCACCTTGGTAGGTGCTCCGCTTTATTCTATTTGCAAACGAAACGTATTTACTTTTACTCGTAGAATAAATAAGAAGTCAACCAAACAACTTCATCGAACCGAAGCACTCGTTCTGATAGAAAATGAACAACTTTATCTCTTGAATAATTCGACCAATGTGTTTTATATATTTATGAATCGTGGAATACGGGCAAAGTATCAAATCCGAAGTTTACAAATGAAAGCAATTTTTTTCTAACGAGGACATGGTCATTATCGCGACTCGTCGCGCGCAAAAGCACGTTGAAGGAGCTTGGTCGAAGCGAGCTCGCTCGGATATTGATAAACAGGCTTCAATTTCTGGCGTGTTCGTATTCGCGTATTTAATTACGCACTTATTGCTCCAGCGCGTTATAACTCGCGTCGATAATACGCCACCGTCCGTTCTACGCACGCATTGCACGTCGCTTCATGCATCGCTACGCGTGTCCATACCATGGCAAGGTGCAGCAAGCGATAACGCGAGAATGACGTTTAAAGTCGATGAATCCGACAGCTCGGTCTAATTAATTTCTCGCATTGTCGCGCATTTTATCGCAAATTATCATCGCATAGCCGACATTTTTCTAGCGAACGTCGCGCTCCTTTGTTTGCCAGTAGATGAAAATGAAACGTTGAAGAAAAATGAATTTCATTTCGCAGTTTCACGTGACACGTACACGAACTCGTGAAAGTATTCGCACATTATGACAAAAGATTTTTACGAATATATCGTGTACGTGATATGAAAGTTTTTTGGAATCTCGTTCGAACTGTAATGAGATACGACTCATTGGTATTGGTAAAATTCGAAGCACTTCGTGAGCCAATATATTTCTTCGATGACTTAACGACGATTGATCGAACCGTTGCGAGGCGATGGTAATGTATTCCTTATGATTTTTTTATTCCTGTAATTGATTGCATATGCTCATATTATGTAGCTACTGGAAGAAGCTGTTGAACGAGCAGATTCGATATTGATTTCTCGTGGCTAATAAGAAGATGAAACTGCGATTAGAAATAAATCGATGTACAAAAGATATGCCACAACGAATACAACGTTGTACAACAAACGGTAGACACAAATATAAAGTTCCTCAGTCTATACAAATTCTCTTCTGATTTAACAAATGATGAAAAATATTCACTTTAAATAGAACCGTAACCGAATCTACTTACTCGCAAGAATATATTTCTATAAATCTCACATTCATCTATATATGAATACGTCCCAAGTACAAAACAACAACCCCACCTTCTGTACCTATCTTCTCTAAAAAAAAAAAAAAAGAAAAAATATATCAAACGATCACAAAAAACCTAACCAAAGACCGAAAAAATCCCACACGCTTCGATCAAAAGAAACCACCAGCTTTTTTTACATCAAACGGAAAGTATTTTTTTCTCCCCTTTAGGATAGCGAAACGTTCGAATTCATTCGTTACGTTCGAACAGTTTCTCTCTGTCTGCATAGTCCACGATGGATCGTAAATCACGATCGAGCCCGTATGAATTAATCCAAGCTCGGTGGAGCATATAATCGCGAGTTTTTATCGATCTCGCGACTGTGTTGGCCGGCTCGGTCGTCTCTCCTCGTCGTCTATTCTCAGATTAAAAGAAGACAAACCAAGTGGCATTCTAATACTCCTCGTATATTACCAACGCGGGAATAATACACGCGTACCTTCGCGCGTTAATTACTCTCCTCGACCGTTAGGATTTCGTATTATTGGAACAGCGCGCCGGTGTCTGTCGTGTTAAGATACGTTTCCTACGAGGCTGTCCAGCCGGTGTAATACATATGTAAGACTTACGCGTAGGTCAGTGCTGGGGACTGCATAACGCAACGATCGCGGAGCGCAGGTATGACGAGATCGTCGGCTATGGAAAAACAGCTTTCTCTCTCGGCAGGTTCAACCGGCATAACGTAGGAATTAAATAGATAAACATACGCGCGCGTAGTATCGCGTTTACTTGCGTTTATGCGTTGCACGGTGGATCGTGTGGCGGGGGACAACCACCCGAGATATTCGTTATGCGATATAAAACGCGGTGAATGTACCACATTCGCGATGGTGGCACGCGCGCACAGAATAATAAGTACACGTTGCTAGCTTGTTAATTCACGCTTTTTTAGCGATCCTTTTTTCCTCCGATGGTCCGTTGGTTCGTGACCGTGGTAGAGACACATAGTTCGAGGTACAGGTTGTGCATGAAACGAACAATTTTCTGGTAATATGGTAGGATGACACGTTTGTAGTCAGTGACACGATAACTTGTGCATAGAAAAATTTTGTTTGTAGTATGGTACGATGATATTCCTGTGGTTAACGGCTCTCGTGATAGAGCAATGGGGTAATAGAAGGATTACTATATAATAGAAGCATACATTAGGTCGTCCGAAAAGTTTCTTTCGTTTTATAAGGAAATAACGGATGCACATTTTTCGTGTTATATTATTTTATCGAATTACGTATGATCCATTTTGTTCTATCAAGATAAAGATTACAAGGTTCGACAGATTAGGTTTCGTGTTTGTATAAAGATGCGTCGCTGTGAAAGACGCGTCTGTAAAAGAAAGACACTTTTCGGACGAGCTAATAGAAACGATTGATTTTTTTATTGTGACTACAATAATTAAAGTTTCGGGAAATATTTCTCATTAAAGGAGTAATTAGAAGAGGAAGCTTGATCTCCATTTGTTTTTTTTTTTTTTTAAAGCCAATCGTGTCATTCATTTTTCATGTTGTTACATATAGAGGATTTAAAATAGTTGTATCATTTGTAATGTAATGTAAAATACAATGAATCATTGCATAAAATTGTATAGAATCTCTAAATAACAACGCATTGAAAAGTTGGATTATATTTAGAAGGCAAATTGCAGTTAATATGGTGTTAAGAACATATATTATATCGTAAGGAATAAGTTTTCTGATAGAAAAACGTTAGGTGTTTTATTGGTGTTTGATGAGGATCACATATCGTGAGGAGTACACGATACACTTTGAATAAACATGAATTATTTTGAGCTACGCGTCGTAAAAAATGTCACAGTCTGATTTACATTGTAAAGGAAGAGCTATGTGGCGATGAAAATAACACTGCTTTATATTCTTCTCATTCCGTTACGTCGATGTTATCTACGCTCACTTTTAAATACTGTCTCCAGCCACAAACAAGATCGCGAAACAATCATTGCGTTTACCTCTCAGGGAATTAATTGCTTCGATTTCAAATAAAAGATTTCCATCGTTACCAAATACAAATTTTAATATATGCATATTTTTTCAAGAAATATTCAAGGCTATTTCTATATAAAAATAGGAATAAAATAAAAATATAGGAATAAAGATACTAAATACACTGGCTCACAAAGATACTTAAACATTTACGATAAGAAACTTTTATGCATATATATTACACGTACTGTACAGAACATTTTGAAATTTCATTAACACTGCGATGAGACACGGCTATCGCGATAATATTGGATCTAGAACCGATCTGAAAATGTATATATATGAAAATTACGAGAAATTGTAAAACGAGAGACTGTAAACGTATATATTTAATAAGAAATTAGTATGCAGCACGAATGGCTATCTTAAACATATAACAGGTTCCACTGAATATTTAGGCTTATTAACGCAGTGAATAATCGACTGCTTAAATACCTTTCTCATCTCCGAGTAACGTATGCTTGCATTTTACACTGGATATCCTCAAGCTTCTACGCATATATATTCAGATTGCTTTCAAACCTTACGAATATAATCGCGATAGCCGAGTCTCGTAACAATGCTAATGAAACACGCGTAATATATTCATAAAAGATTCCACAAACGTTCGAAGACTTTCGCGAGCCCGTGTATGTAGATTGGTTTCAAACTTTACCAATGCAATCACGATAGTCGAGTCTCGCTAAAATACTAACGAAACGTATATAATATATTCATAGAAGATTCCACGAACGTTCGAAGACTTTCGCGAACCTGTGTAGGTCGGTTTCAAGTTTTACCAACGCAACGGTAATAGTCGAGTCTCGTAACAATACTAATGAAACGCACATAATATATTCATAAAAGATTTTTACAAACGTTCGAAGACTTTCGCGAGCCTGTGTATGCACATACGTTGGACGGTAAAATATACCGAAACATTGATGTCGTTGTCGTGTATCGTGCGTGGCGTATTCCGTTAAAAGCAAGGAATTACGTGGCTCGGGAAACGAGGCCCGAGACATTACATAAACCTTGCGGAATAATGGAAGAAACCGGAAATTCGATAGTGTACTTCCGAAAGGACCGTAACGAGCCGTTACTCGCTACAGACTTTCGGTCGTAATGCGAATACACGAGACGGGAGGAGCCAGGGCTTGACTTTAGTAAGAGTTTACGAGGGCCGCCAACACGGGGTTAATTCAATCAGCCTATAATCCCGACTCTAACCCTGATTACCCCTGGAGAAAGCAGCCGGCAGTTCAAGGCGATTCGATCCTGATTAAAAGCCCTCCACCACGTTTTCACCTAACCGACAGTTATTATATCCGACTAACTTTCCCCATCCCCCTTCCAAACTTTCTTTCAATTATCATTCTCGAAATTTCCAAAATCTATATCCCTAAATTGACGAATTAACAATTCATAGATATCGGGGTTGGGATGAGATCAATTACGATAAAATTGTTTCATTTTGTTATATATGAATAACTAGATCGAATAATAAAATTTGATGGTCTGTTTTCATTTCTGTGTTTAGATATGGACGTTTTACTTTGTATAGTTGCGAGGTATTTAGATTATTCAAGCTAGTTGAGAACTTTAGAACAGGTTCCTGTATACTTTATTTAAGAATGTACTTACAAGTACTTGAAACGTAAGAAACTACACATTGCGCAGATTATTACGTAACATATACCGTGATTTCACTCGAATTGCATACAAATAGCTATCCAAATCGTAGTTATGATATGCAATTATAAAATAGAAAATAGAAATATAAAAGTATAAAATAGAAAATTTCTGATTAAAATATTCCTAAACTATTCGAATCTGCTGTACGATACTCGTTTAACGTTCAATTAAGCTAAGAATATATTTCGCAAAAGTGCTTGTCAAGTGATCTAATTTAGATCTTTTTTACTCGTAAGGTGTTGGAAACATTCCAATAAGATTCGAATCTATGCGAAATATACGCGTATTTAACGAACTATCCAGTAAATTGCAGTAAATTATCGTAAAGCGTACTATAAAGAATACGAAGTATAGCAGAGTACAATAAAGCAAGTAGATAGAAAAATAATGCACAAACGACACGGGGACAGAGAGAATTCTGCGCTTCACTCGTATTATCCTGAAATTCTCGAAACGCAAATCGTAAAATTCATTTCGGTACGTCTCGCCAAGGTATTTCGGGGTTGAACGACATCCCGCCACGGTTGACGGCTACTATTTTTATCTTTCAAAGAGAAAACGCTGTGCCATTAGGATTAGTGAGCTCGCGGTTCGTTCACCGGTCGAGTAGCGGAAACAATGGCGGGCCGCGTGCTCGCCAGCCACGCACTCGTGGTCGAAAGTCCATTTCGAAATGGGTTAAGTGCGCTTAAGATAATTCCGTGTTCTTAAAAGCTATTAGTTTGCTCGCGACCGAGCCGAGTTCATGGTTCGTTGGAGGGTGTCGCGTGAAACCGAACTTCCCTTCCCCTCCACCGATCGACTCTTTTTCTTAATGTTCCGTTTAAGATAGCTCGAACGACGAGAATTGGCCGAATTGTACACGGAGATAGCATCGGCTGCTACGTGACTCGAGCAAACATGTCAACGTTCAACCTTTTCCAACCTTTTTTGCGGCCACTTTATCTTCCATTTTTTATCGTGTCCTCTTCATTGTAAAAAATTGCAATTTCGTCGTGTCATAAAGTACCTTAATAGCCTTACGTATGACAAATTTCAGCCATGAAATTGCAAACACGATAATCACATGTTGAATTCCCAACATCGAATATCCCCGACCCATCCAACGTGTGGCCACTCCAAATTGTGCACGATCTTATCGTAACTCCGACATAAAAGCATTAAGCAGATCGTTCCACGGTGATAAGACGATCGACTCGAAGAGGGACTATTAGGAGGTTCGCGGAAACTTATATAACCCGGAAGCGACAAAGTGCATTTTTTTCCGACTATTCCTTTTGTCTACCTGGAATCAATTTTGTCGGACGAAGGTCCAGATAGAACAATCGAGACTGCAGCCATTCGAGCTATTTGAACGAGGATATACTCCAGTGGACAAAAAGCAGATTATGGAGATAAGTTGACAATTTCATCATATATACCGCTCTGGTGTTAAAATTTTTCAAAATTCGACGACTTTTCTCCTTTAAAGCTACCCTTTGAATCCTTTCTTTTATACTTTTTGTTTTTTCATTTTGTACTTTCTACAAACTCGATTCATCATCCTGTTAGCTTTGACAAGTAGCCTCTACGTACATTGTCAGATTTGTTGCTTTTACCAATAAATGGTAACCAGAACGTGTTACATCGCTAAAGAAATTTCAGAATGTTTCGTATAACTCACAATATATTTCTAAAAGTTTTCTACAGTAAATGTAGAAGTAATTCCACGAGCCACTGTAAATACCTTTCCAGTAAAGAACACGACTCTCGTTAATTTCTGAAAGATGATAAATGGCTCGTATTGTGAGCAGATTTTGCCATTATCCTTTCGAATGCCATGTATCGTTAATATTTATATTATTCCTAAAATAAATAGGAACCTGAGGTGTCCGTAGAATTCGTTCGCGTTTCACGATTTTATTAACCGTTTGAGTCCCAGGGGTTTTTGAAAAAACAGGGTCGAAAAATCCCGAACAACGCGATAGCGCTTGTCTTAATCGCTCGCGACGAGAAACAATCGACGCAATAGCGCTCGTCACATTTGTTATTTTTATGAAATACATCTGTATTATTATATATGCGTACTATTAGTTTATAAATATTTCAAGTTTTGTTCGATAAAAATTATTGAGTAGATAACAATGAAATACAAAATACCGTCAGTCGCCCGTAACGTTCGAATATGCTGGGACTTCTCGACACAACATCGAAACAGCGATGCTTGGGACTCAAAGGGTTAAAAAAACTAAAAAATATATAAAACTCGCAGCGATGCTAATTCGACCATCGGATCTACGTTATTAGATCTATAATATCAGATGTGTACTATCCGCGCCATATCTTTTGAACGTGAGCGGAATTATCGCGACGTGTCGAGCGCCCGAACGAATTCTCCGTTTCTCACCGGAGAAGAGACTTCATTTCCGGGATTGACAGTAATTTCCCAAATGGCAGTTTGAAAATCAACCGTGCAGCACAAAGGGATTTATCGGTTGGGGCCCGAATATCGCTCTATCGCCCTGAGCGTGTTAATATCGCGCTATCTCTCGATGCATATAACATAATAACTATGCCATCCTTCTCGTCCCTCTATCTCCTTCTGTTTTCTCCTCTGTCTCGCCACCCTGCCAAGTGGCCTAACCCCCCTTGCAACGTGTTTGTTGCCACAACGTTCTCTGGCTCCGCGATTCTCATTCTCTGTGTTCCACGATCGCTCTACTGTCTCTCTCTCTCTCTCTCTCTCTCCGTTTCTCTTCGTCCGACCGTTACATTGCCACCGAGAGTTGATTGGATCCACTTAACGGGGTATACGGCATGCGACATTACTGCTCTATGGTGTATGGCGAAGCGTGTTGTTGCGTTGCGCCACCATAACCTGACGTCAGCGACGGAGCGAAACGGCTCTCGAGATCGGTATTGCTCGCGTCTTGTGTTCACGCTAGATTGGCTATTAGCGATGGTCCCGTGGTAATTTCCCCGGTAACGTCTTTGTGTGACGTCTTTAGACTGATAAACGGAAGTGCTGCTTTGAATTTCACGGAGTAGTTTCGTAGACGCGAGTTTACGATCGCTGTTGCTCTTACGATATAGCGTTGCTTGTATCGTGAACGAAGTTGTTGAATCTAATGGTTGCCATCCGTTTGGAAATGCAGCTATTGATAAATTTTATAGTTCGCAGCGGAGAAATTTTATGGTAAAGAGAATCGGAGGTTTGCGCGTAGTGGGCAGTGAATTTTGAGGATGAATTGTAGTTGAAATCGTATCTTAGGTTCGCGAAGATTAAATACAATAAATGTGTTTGTTCTATCGCGACAAACTCGTGGACATCGCTGAATTCGACAGCGAGGAAGAACGCTGGTGTTTGGCTGTAGCTAAGTGGACTTTGCTAAGTAACAAGGGCCGGCCTAATGACTCGAAAGGCCCAGATTATTTTATTATCACGTCGCCAGTGATTTCGGCGACGAGGATCGTAAAACGGTGCCCCTTCTATCGGCACCAGCTCCAGTATGAGACGATAGATAAAGGCTACTATAAAACGGACCTACGGGTAATTGAGCGAGCAAGATAAACAAGCTTTACTTAAAATAGGACCCCTTGCGAATTTAATTAAAACTCCGCCCTCGTGCCGTCTATCGAAACAATAATGCACCGCGTGCCTCTCTACTTCGAATCATATTGCTGCAGATAAAATTCTTCCTCTCTTCTATTCTTCTTTGCATTCTCGCAGTTCTTCCCAACTAAACTAGTTCCAATTATCACTCTACACGACGTCAACGTCTTTTTCATATTTTATTACTTCTCTCATTCGTAGTCGTTTTTATCGCTTGGCATAAAGGTTCGTATAAAGATTCTCAATCCTAGAAAATTATTAGATCGTGAATTTTTCTACGCGTGGAATTTTAAAGGTACAAAGATCCACACGATTCGTACAATACACGGAAAAATATAAGAAATATTCCATGTAGATTGCTCGTGATAATATTCCGTTGCAATAAATTTCCGCTTAGCTTCCATTTCCTCGATCGTATCCGTACGAGTATGAATTTGCATACATATCCAGAGTCTAATAATAATTATCGCAAATAGTTTTTGTTGCCTTAGACGAGAATCATTCCTTTCACGACTTCTACCTCATCCACTCCAAATTCTTCATTTCCAAATTTTACTTCACAGGCAATCGGCGATACATAAAATCGTTGCGAAAAGTACGATTACCAGGAACCAAAAGGCAATCAATTCCAAGAACAGTAGTCACTAATTCCCAAGAATTGTACGGGCCTCGTTCTTCAAAACCTCGGGTCTCCTTTCTCCGCAAGGATCACGGGCAGAATTCGAAAGTTCGGCCATGCCCTTGGCCATGGATGGCTGAAACGCGTAACGGTGCATTTCTATTCACATGGCCGTGTGCCACGTAATTCGGTACACGCCAAGTAGAGAACTATAGGGAGTAGAGAGAGAGAGAGAGAGAGAGAGAGAGAGAGAGAGAGAGAGAGAGAGAGAGAGAGAGAGAGAGAGAGAGAGAGAGAGAGAGAGAGAGAGAGAGAGCTGTTCAGCGAGGCACTGCAGGGATCCAGGCATTATCCGCGTTGTCGTGTTACGTGTCTTACAACGTGATAAGCCGCAGCGGACAACGTTGCTGTACACACTGGGTTCACAGGCGACGACGACGTCG
>NT_176698.1:393934-406947 GCF_000188095.3 Bombus impatiens | reverse complement strand
AAGCCACTCACCAAGCCCCCTCCTCCCTTCCTTTCTCGTGGGAAAACTCACGCGTGAAGATGCAAGCTCTTCTGGTGTATATATAGACGGTACGTCATCCGAAGCTAGAAATATCGAGGCCAGGCAAACGTGGTCGCTTGGACACGAGCGTATCGCCGCGAGATTACAATCGCTCCGCGGGAAAATCGATCTGATGTATGGGGACCTCGAGATTGATCTCTCGCGGTCGCGTGGAATAACCAGAGAAAGGGAGGAGGTCAGAGCCGAGCAAAGTGCTTCTTCGATGCTCGACCTACATTCGGCATGGAAACGAAACTCGAGGGTAGAGTCGAAACGATCGAGTTATTGTAGGAAGAGGCTGGTGAAACGCTGTCGCCAGTCGCAGACCCGACGGTAGTTTGATGCCGAGTTCTGTGTTTCTTGCGACGATGTTGATTCCAGGTATTGAGAGAATGGCTCTGCTAGTTAAAGGGATTGATGTTTATTCGATATGGTAGTTCTGTTGCTGGGATGCCGGAGGCGGATTTGTCTGATGTTGCAGATGTTTGGTTGCTGGATAATTGGATCGTGTTGCTCGAGTTCTGATTTTGTTATTACTCTGTTCTGTATTATTTAGGTTAATTGAATAGCTAGTTGATGAATAATTGATCGATCGTTTGTGTATGTTCCAAGTAGCGAAGATTTAGGAAACGACTGACTTTCCTTTGCTTGCTTTATTTCAATCCATATAAAATCAGATACGCGAATAAAATCCCTTGATAATCTTGATTCTATCACGATTAAACTTCGATATTTTACATAGTAATCGTAGTATAATTTTATTTTTATTATGGATAACTAGATCTACAATCATTCTATGGTAGTTCGAATTTTACATTGCTACGTGTTAATTATTTTTATAAATTAATTTTATTTCGTAGATCTATTTTGCTTTTATCATCGCGAATAATTTACAGATGTACATGTGTTAAAATCGCTACATAAACGAATAACTGATAGATGAAACGCGATGAAAGCATACGAGATAAAGGAATATGAAAAATCGCAGTGTATATGCAATTAATTTTTCTGCAGGACGTCGATCGATCGCGGAACAATTAATTAAAATCTCAGAGGGTGCCAGGTATCTGCCTTATCGTTTCAATAATGCATAATCTCGTGGTACGGAAACGTTAAGAGCGATTACGACGGCGAAGAGCGGTTTCAAATGCGCAGGCTAATTTTCGTCCATGATAATCACGTAAATCATAGGTGACCGCGAGCGTGCATGCGATCCAGATAGCACAGCGTCTAATTTGATATAGTGGCTTTTCCAGTCACTTTTACAAGACCGTAAATCAATATCGCGGGTTTCGATTAACGTGCCTCTACGTTTTCAGGACGAACCGTCGAGACGCGTTACGAATTAAGCGGTAATTAACTACGTGTCGCATTTCCATCGTTGAAAACGATTTCATACCATTACTCTTCACGCATGACGATGATTAGTTGAGATTCTAGCACGCGATTTGTCAATCGCTCGAAACTCTCTTCCATGATTTATCTTGGTTTCATTGAAAATTTATTTATAGTTGAAAAACAGAGAAAATGTCGAAACGAACGTTAAGTCAATCTGCGTTGATTTTACGAGTTATGTGTCACTTAATGGCCCAAAGGGGAACATTTCAATACGAAATAGTTGAAGAACGAAATAATAGGTAGATTCGAGGAGAAATAGACGATAAAGATAGATTAAACGACGAATACAAGATATTTCATGAGAAGCAAACGATATTAATTTAGTTGTCGCGTTGGTTGAACTTCATTAATGTCGGTCTGTGTAATTCCCCGACGTTATTTATATTTTGTATGTATTCTAGAAGCTAACGGAACATGTAATTAATTCCAACATCGAACGAAAAGATAATTTTTATGTAAAATTGGTCGACGATATATGTAAAAGGTTAGAAATACCGTTATCGTGCTTTTCCTTTGCAGCCTTTGGTTAGTTATATACTTATTAGTTGGATAAAATTTATAGTTATTTTCGTAGGCAACTATTATCACGTTATTTCAAATAATGCTTACTCTTAGAATGTGTATCATTTAAAAGAAATCGCGCAAGGCTATCGATAACGTGATTCACGAATAGAATGGAGCTTCACAGTTACTCGATAACGATCTCTTAATTCCTCATTTGACGATTAACCTCTCGGGTAAACCTCGAGCGATCCGGCTCGATTCGATTTCCGTTCTCGATTGCAATCACACTCCACGTTTGTTTTTTTTTTTTTCTTCGATAACCAGCCACAAGGAAATTAATTGGTAGCTCGCGATAATAATCATGCTAGTAATTGGCGGCAAGTTGAGAACATATTTTCCCACTGAACCAACGTACGAGTAGTTTCTAGACCGATAGCTTCCGGCTTCACGGTGTCCAATAATGAATTTGCGGCTTCTTTGTCCCGTGACAGTGGCATCAGCTGTTCGATGTTAAGACGAAACCCTTTCAACCCTTGCGTAACGAACCGAAGGGACGACCCTTAATTAATTAAGTCCTTCAGGAAGACTCAGGTGTTCGCCGAAATCTGGCGGTTTCTAGACGGTTTCGACGAAGGCACGATAATGGCGGTATTATCATACACACGACCTATTTAGCCCATGGCCACCGTAACGGGATTCCTAAATTCGGACCCGTGTCTGTCTCAGGTGCACGCGTCAAGAAACGATCGCGTCATTGAAATCGATCTTGTCTGGTGAAAGAGAGAAAGCTGTAATTTGAATAAATTGTACGTTTTATATACATCGATAGCCGTGGGTATTAGAATTTATATTTGACAAGCTGAAAATCGTAGTGGCGTGAGTCGAGAGTTTGAGAATTTCAATTTAGTCGCATGTTTCAACTATTAGAAGCATCATCGTTTTGGTTTCATAATTAATTAACTTGTATCTTTATTCTGTTCCTTAATAGGACTTCGTCGTTTGAAGGGTATAGTGAATTTTTCATTGCTGTTATTTTTTTTAGTAACCTGAGACACTAAGTAACGAAATAAAATTTGTTATTTTTTCAATAAATGTAGCTAATGGGTGTGTGTCCTAGTATTTACGTTTGATAGTGTAGTTTACGTGAGATTTGTTTTTTTAAAAATAGAAATCGAGCAGGTAACTAGTCTGGAGATTTTTTAAAGTAGGAGGACTACTTTTGTTATGGTAAATTTGATGATACTCTGCGTAAATAGGGAACAGTCTTTTTCTGGGTCAAGCACTTCTCGTGCAATCTTCCCGCGTGGCTCTCAGGACTCTCAACGACGGTCTCCTTCAGTGGTAGCCTCTCACGATTTCGCGTAGCTAACTTATCTCGCAAACTCGTATTAAGTCATTGTGAAAGTTATCGTGATTTATCAATAGTTTGTTTTAGCAAAAGATAAGTATATATTAGGAAACTTCGCATGTAGCTACTTGGAAGATTAACTGAAACTCCATACAGTTGGTCGATACTTAGTAGCTATTAGGTACAGATGACCCAATCAGATGAGAAGAGTATGTTAATAGTTAAAAATTTATCAGACAAGATAGAGAATAATATTCATAATTGACGTTTTAGTAAAATGTATTTAGAATCAAGGCTACCCACTAGATTAAACGAACGGATAAGAAAAATATGTTTTAAATAAATAAATATGCAGTAAATATGCCATTTTAAACAGATATTAAATCATTGCCATATCTAACGAAAATACTGTTTATCTTGCTTGCTCGCTAAGAGATAACAAAAGAGAACTTTAATACAGAACTTATGCAATACTCAAGAAAAAAGGGACATTCCAGCACAGTTCAACATTCAATCAAATATTTTCATTTAATCCATTTTATCCATGCAGAGACTTCATATTTTTCGCAATAGAGCTTCACCGTAGTGAAGTAACATGACAGTAACTTGACCTGTTTCCTCTCAAAAAGACTCCGTTTCTCCAGTTCCATTCTATCGGAACCAGTTTTAAACTATTCCCCCGCGGATCAAACTCCAATTCCATATTTCCATCGTTCAAAAGAGAAAAAGAAAGAAAGAGAGAGAGAGAGAGAGAGAGATAAGTTGGAAAAATGTCGGTGGCTGGTTTGATCGCCGGACGAAATCTACGATGCTGTAAATACTATTCCGATAGCGAACGATCGAACCGGATCGCAGAAAAATTCGTTAAAGGTAATTCGTTGGCTCTGCCGGTCTGTATCAGTTCGTAGATACAGCTTGAAATAATGGTGTTTGCCCGGATCTCGAGATATCATTGTTAACAGCGGACAACAACCCCGTATATTTCGGCGAGTCGGCGCGATTCAGCGCCCCTGGGGACGTCGGGGCGAAACGATTTAACCTCCAGAGTTCCACGGAAGCGCGTAGACGAGCGCGATGCACCGGAGCCGAGTGCATTAACGTGGACGACCTACTTAGCGAAGTTCGAGCGACCATAAATCAGTTTACGCTGCTTGTACTTATCGATGCTGCCACGTAAGTGCACTCCCTGCTCTCTCCCCCACCTCACTCTCTGTCTCTCTCTCTCTCCTTCTTTCTCTGTCTATACATACTGAAACTTACGAAAGTATTCGAACATTTATAGGAACCTCTTACGAATATATTAGGTGTAAATAGTTTGAAACTCCATTGGCATTGTAACGAAACAAAACTGTCGTGATTATGTCGGTGAAGTTTGAAATAAATCCAGAAGTGTACGTAAGTAGACGTTACAAGACATGTGGTGGGTTCAGAATTGTAGCGATATAAATGAAGATTTTGAGAATTTTAACGTAGTCATTTCAGCGTTTAAGGATATCATAGTCTCAGTGTTTTAATTAAGTTGTAACTTAAGTTGTAACATAGCACACCTAACGATGAACTTGCCCTACTATGCTTCTTAGTCTTTCATTTAGCGCAAGTATCTGTACGTTTCACAAAGATCACAAAAGTATTCGAACACTCGATTATCAATTATATCGATAAGCTGCAATATTTAGTGAAGCCAATTTTTTGATACTTATTATATGTTTAAAATGGTTATTTATGCTGTACACTAATTTTTTATTAAATATACAGGGTGGTTGGTAACTGGTGGTACAAGTGGAAAGGGGGTGATTCTACGCGAAAAAAGAAGTCGAAAATATAGAATAAAAATTTTTCGTTCGAGGCTTTGTTTTCGAGAAAATCGACTTTGAATTTTCGCTCGGTACGCGTGCACTTTATCACGTCTCGTTATAACGAATCTCACTGTAGATCGTTGTCTAAAAAATTAAAAAAAAAAATTTTTACTCTATATTTTCGACTTCTTTTTTCGCGTAGAATCACCCCCTTTTCGCTTGTACCGCCAGTTACCAACCACCCTGTATAACGTACATAAGTAAACTCACGACGGTCTCGTTATAATGTCAATGAAATTTCGTAATGTTTTATACGATACATAACTATCTCGTTACTCCCATATTCATTTTCAGATTGGTTGAAACTTCTATCAATATAATCATGGCAGCGGTGTTTCATTAAAGTACTAATGAAATTTCGCGATCATATCTCCTAACTCCTATATGCATTTTCAGATTGGCTGTAAATGTTGCCAAGATAATCACGATAGCGCTGTCTCGTTATAACGTCAATGAAATTTCAAGATGTTTTATTCGACACGGACAATATTTGCGTAAAGATCTTTTTCGAAAACCTTCTCTCTCTGTGTTATCCTTACGTTTCTCACTCGCTACGCGTATTACTCTCGTTTCTCGTATATTCACGATACTGGAGAAGGCTAGCGTCAGCGTTTCGTTATCAGCGCAACACCGTCTGATAAGAACTTCGTTCGTTGGACCGTGTGTCTCTTGTCTCGTGAGAAAGTTTCGACTTTCGATCGACTGTCTGATATTAAATATCACGGCTGCTCGAATGAAAATCTAAGAGAACACGGAATATATGAATAGATAACGTGATTCTCGTGCTTGTTTCAGCCGTTGTTTGTACTTCTTGTTCTACCTAGACCGATTGAAATATGGCTGCAGGAAGGTTGTAGCCGATGTCGACCGTATTATACTTTCACTTTCAACGGCGTCAGGTGGGTCTTTCATACGCGAGATCGTGGCAGGATCGATATTCGTTCGAGTTGTACCGTTTAAGTAGAATTAGGATTTCGCTTCGGGCCATGTGATATTGGCTACCGTTCTGACACGATGACTAGACAAAAGGAACCAGACAGGTATCCTATCCGTCGAGTACATCTACTGAGTAAAAAAAAAAGAAGAAAAAACGACGAATAATGTTTCTCGTTAAGCAGCGTACTTTCTAATACGGCATAATGACACGTGACAAACCTTGATTTGGCCCCGCTTGAAGTTCAAGGAATTGATAAGCCTGTTCAAAGTCGTTAAAACGTGTAATCTTCGCTCTGTTTGCTCGTCATTTAGTCTGCTGTATTATCAGCTGCTTTGAAAAATATGTCACGCTTCCTTGAGCAATAAAGATCGTCATTCTCGACATTGCAAATACGCGTGTACGATAAAAATGCCCGATTTGTACACCAGGTACCAGTAAATTGAGATTAATTCCCAGAAGAAGAGATATAACCGAATTTTGCGTTGCGAAACAGCATACTTTGTCGGTACGCGCGTTTCGTCGCACCCAGCAGCCTATTTTCCGACTAGCTGTCCTTTTTATCGCCAGAGAAAACCTTCCAACTGACCCGCTGAAAGTGTTCCTCTACTTTCGCGAAAAAATTTCTCGCGCTCCGTAGCTGGCTAACTCGTCAATTATTCTAACAACTGTACCGCCTCCCGCAATCCCCTTTTAACGTTCACCTTTGTCTTCCATCCTTTTTTTTTCTTTTCTTTTCTCACGAGACGCTCGTTAACCCTCTCTCAAAATCTACTTCCGTTCGTTTACACCATCAGAGAATCGTGTTCGATGTTATATCGGTTTCAATTTCCATGGAATTTTCTACCGTAACACGGAGGTGGAATTTGTCGCGCGTTCTGTTGATTCTCTCTGTTCCACATTACAGAGAGTTACAATGGCCTGGGGAAGCGGTTAATCCCGTTGACACAGTGGGAATTACGGCATTTCATTCGACGCACCGCGTATAGTAGCTAAATCACGATAACGTTTCATTCATAAACTAGAGTACGCGGTTGTCTAACACAATTTTCGATATCTGCTTGAATATTAATTACATTATGCGCGTTGATCGCTTCAACAGAAATCCAGTGAAAACGTCGATTAATTACATAGATTTCCTACACGTAAATGTTTACTTATCTGCTGAATAATATTCCGGTATATAATCCCTGATTACTCGTATGAAGATTAATTACGTAATAATTCATCGTTTCTATATATGTCTGAACCGATGGAACTTCTGAAAACAACTCGTCGCTCTAGTTCTCAACTATTGCATCTCCGCTAGTTTGTAAACGGAGGAAACTGAGTTTAAAGTTTGCGAAGTTTAATATCGTTTTACGGAGCCAGGACTTAAAAGAACCGTATGTTTGTTGCTTTGTAGATAGAGTTTACTTACCGTTTTACCGTTTATAATATCATTTACAATTACATTTTATTTGTTTTTAAATCGAGTTGCAACAGCGAACCGCTAGATCGGCAAACAGTCATCTCAGAGTATAGCACTGATTGTAATACTTATCGCATAAAATAAATCTCTGATTAAACTAATCACCCGCGATCTACTAGTATCAGCTGCCATATCTAAAACTCTAAATTTACAACCGGAATTCCATTTGTCGTTTTCAACTCTTTTTCCATCCTCCGTAAAACATTTCGATATTGACCTTCGAAAGAAAAAAAGAAGGACGAAAAGAAAAGAAAAAAAAATTCTCATTCCCGCTACTCTCATATCTTCTGAAAGAGTTCAATAGCGTGGAGCAGGTTTAAGACGGTAGCTGAAAGCAATTGGATATCCGGTTAACACGGAAAACGGCGTGGCCGCAGCAGGAGGTCGCGAGTCAGGTCTGGTCTCAGTCGGTGGTCGGTCAAAGGCATCGCGAAATGAAGCTCTCTGTATGCCGCGTCGTCATTATTGTAAACCGCAGGTAGACAATGAAGCGAGCCCGCGCATATCTCGAGTGCAGGGAACGTACGGGCCGCCGCCAGCCATTGTCGAATCGGAAGGAAGATTCGCTTTGCATGCGACATCCTTTTCCAGCTGCTCGACGTGATGTCTGATCCGCCGCCACCGTATGCTTACGTGTGCCACTCGCGAAATCAATGACACGCTCGCTTCGGGCGTTGTTGGATTATCACGACCCTTGTGTTCGACAATATGTACGCGGTTTGCCTTTGAAGGGAACTGTACGCTTACTCCGAACAAGCTTTGAGCCGATATTGGTCGTAGAATTTAGAGGCGATATTGGTTTCGAAGATCGAGGAAATTTTAGCAAATGTTATGTCTGGTATTATTGTCTCGAGGTCTGGAATTTGGCGTCGAAATTTGTTAGGGCTAGGGATGGCGAGTCGTGTTCTTGGAAATAGCAGTTTGATAAAGTTTTGGTGGACATAAGCGGTTTAACGTAGGTTAAGTGTATTTGACATATAACATCATAGTGAATAGACAAGAGAGTATTCTGTAGGTTATGATGTAATCATGATTATGATGCTTTTTTTTTTATTTTAACACAATTGAATGTTTTATTGAACGACAGATAAAGATGCAGATAGTTTGTTAAAGTTCAAAAACGAGACAATGGATAAGTTCGATTTTGTATTGTTGCAGAATGAGAGTCTAAAATGAGACACGATATTCTACCAAGACTGTTTCTCGTTTGAGTGTATCTGATATCATATAATCGAAATGAAGTTTTAAGAAAATCTCGATCCCTCTATGATGTCAGAAGGTTGATGTGCGTGTTCCACGGATCCTTGACGAAATCGTACAATTTCAAGTTGCGAAAAGAGAAAGACAATGGCATCAACGACCTACGCCAGAGAAACTCGTCCTCGGAAGTATTCCAATAAATCTTCCCCTGAACAAAGGCTTGCGCAAGGATAGAGTTGTTCTTTTCGTCTCAAATCGCCAATTTGACATTTGACTTCTAACACAACCTATCTTCAAACATACATTTTATATATCTTCCAATTATACCACCGTCATATGTTCTCCAGTCAACCAATTTATCAAAAGTGTAGCTATTCTTGTCGTCCTAAATTGTTAATTTGCAGGCTAATTCCAGGCTCCTAAAAGCCTTACCGATCGACACCGCTTTTTCTATTAATCTTCTTAATTCGTAAGTAATTATGAATCGATGTTCAGTTCTCAAGAAACAAACAACTTGCTTCTACGAGTTCATTCATTGGAAAAAGACGATATAAAAAGCAGCAAATTCCAAGATAAATTAAAAGACACGTACGTAACAACATCACCTTTCAAGTTATAGAGTTGATCAATGTGGCTTCTGAACGGCTCATTTGTCTCTTAATCCAATCTCCTCTTGAAAGAAAATCCAACTCGTTTATATGCCATGTATATCTTTCACTGTAGTCAGAAGCACCTTCGTCATAATCCGCTAAAAAATCGTTTCACCGTAAAGCAAGAACCTCTAGCGTGTAGCCCTAACCTTTACCATCATAAAGATCTTCGCAATTTTCCTAGTTGGCAGAACGGGTCACGATCCACGGCGACGTTCAGTGTGTCGCGTACCATTCAGCCCTTCGAACGACTCACAGGAGCGAGAAAGAAGGACAGAAGAGATCAACCGCGATCGGCCGTGGCGATACTTTCGCCTAGCCCTGAGCTAAATCCGCCCGTGGCCGAGTCCGATCGGTCGCCGGTGTAACGCGCTCGCGCCGAGGAGCACTAAAGCGCGAGCGTGTCTGCCTTAGTGGCGCTTTAATGCCACGGTAGCCACCTATATACCTATATACCCTGTCTCTCGTAAAAGTAATTGCATCAGGCCTCGTTTATATCGTCTCCCTGGGGCTTCGACTTCCCCTTTACTCTTCCACTCTCCTGCGTTACCTTAACAAAGGCAGAAAATCGCTCGAAACTTGCCCACGCCTCCCCTATCTCCTCGACATCTTCTACCGCGTATCCTCCGCCTCCTTTTGCTCCTTTGCTCTTCTTATTTCTGTCCCGCGTGTGTACCGTTGCAACCCGTACGGTCGTGGACGCAATTGGAGGACGGGATGTAAAACCGGAGTAACCACGTGCTGCTCTGCATGGCTCGCTTCCAGATTATACAGCCGTTTTGATTGTTTTTCTTGAAATTCTGATCGCTTTGTTTGCTCTGCAAGGAGTGTTGCAAATGGTAGGTATTAGCGGAATAATGTTACGGGATCGGTTCTCTCGCATGATACTTTGTTTATATCCTATACGTGTCGTATGTTGTACTATATTTTATCATTATGTTATTATTTATATAATAACCAATTATACGGTATATCACAAGAAACGAAGGACGTTCACGGACAAAAATGTTGCTTGAGACTCGTTCTTCAAATTATGAACGATACGATTGCGAACTAAGAACCCTCGTACGCACAATAGGGACCTGTCGTTGTTTAATTTCCCAATATGTTTCATTTTTCTGTCAGGTACACAGTGGCTTTGAAATTTCACATCGTAACTGTGTAACGTGTACTTGCGATAAAACTTGCCGAACTGGATTATTTGACGAGATAATTCGATGAAACGTCGATAGTTGTGGTTTGATAGTACCTACTAAGTTAATTATCCTGATAGGATTTGTTACGAAGGAAGCTAAGACAGGATTGATTAATCGCGTATCGATTAAACAAGTTTGGTAGAGATACCTCAGATTTCCATGGAATACAACTTGCATGTATACATAGATAGTCGATCTATAAAGTAGCAACCGTGTCCAATGAAGCTTAACTTGGACGGTCTCTGAGCCTGGAATCGACGTTTCTCGCTGTATAGCGGCGCTGTTAATTACACGCAATTTCTTACACCGATTTTACAGTTTTCAGCTTTACGGCTTCGCACTTACGTAAACGCGTATAGTTCAAGTACTTTTTCGACTGTTTCAATTGTACGAAGCGTTACGAAACCGCAGTGTCAGCGTACCGACTTTCACTCTATCGACTGTACCGATAACTTTCCTATTGCTTATTTCCACCTGCAAATCATTAAACCCCCGGGCTTCTGTAACCATCTATCCAAACATAAAATCAATCTTCTGCATAAAAAGCATGATTAATAAACGTCAGTCAATTTTACATCTAACAAACGAAAATACACAGCACGCTAATGGCAACGTAGCCGCGTTCGCGAGCAGTCAAAGCGACTTCCTTACACTCTGCCTTTTGTCCCGTCCGTTGCTGTTTATTGATTCGCCTACCGTGTATCACACCGAGTTGCACGGTGCTCAAAGCCTTTTCGTTCCGGTTAAAGAATCTTTCCTGGTTCCGCAGCGGCCGATCTTCCCTTTCCTCGAACAAAGCTATCTCTGGTTCGATCGTTCGCCGCATAGTAAACGCGCGTAACTCGAAGATTAGCAAATAATATCGGGGCCAAGGTTACTACAGGTGCCGCACCGTTGCCTCTGCTGAACAATGAAATTTTACGCAACCCGAACACACGAGCGTTTCTGCGCGGAAAAACGCGCGAGGACATTGTTTCCCCGCGAATCGGTTGCGTTCCTCGCCGATTCACGGACGCGTCTTCTCCAAGCGTTTTCCGCTTCGTGACGCGAGATCGATATCGTCCTCGTCCCCTGGAACACGCAGATATTAAGAATTTATTATGCATTTATGCGCGTACACCGCAGCTGTAAGTCAACGGTGGCCGCTTTTGTCGGTAATTAGCTCGCATAAATCACGATCGAGCGACGCGCAATTAACCGTCTGCCGACGGTTTTGCATGCAAATTACGCGTGCCCGCTAAAATGTCACTGGTATGGGGGACGCACGAAGGGTAACGAACAGGTTTCCAGCGGTTTTGAGAAACGACCGACCGGTAGCTCGTTGTTTATTGATTTGTTCCTGTCGATGAGATGATTCATTGATTCACCGGTCACAAGTGTCCGCTGTTAATTCGATGCCGGTTTCACGATATGCACTTTGGATGATGTTTTTCACAGAGGAGTTTAATTAGTAACGATGTTCTCATAGATACCAGCGAGTCCATAAGATTCTGACGAAGATGGTTGTAATTCTAACGAAACATTGAGATACTCGTTTTAGATAAAAATTGTTCGTACGTACTTGGACGGCTTAATTAGCTTCGCAAAATCTTCAGCAATCTCGCTTAACCAATCCTGTTTCAATCTAACTCTTGCTTTCACGAACGTAGATATTTCAAAAATTTGTCCTCGCAATTAAATCAAAAGAATTATACGTGTCGATAATCTCGTTCAATCATAACAGGGCGAACTTAACAAAACGCGATTAACACGAAGCTTTTACCGTTCACCGTGATCCAAAGACACTGAATATCCGCTGATAAGACATTACCTGAAACTTCCCACCGCGTTCTAACGGAACTAACCGTCGCTCTAACCGTCACTCAAGCCAGTCAAGGAAAAAACAACAAATAAAAACAAGGAATAAATTTCTGCGAAGGCTTGTCAGTTCGTAGCCAGCGTGGCTCTTTAGGCGTGACCGTTCGTCGCGGGAGACTCGGCGATGGTATCGTTTCCCCCCCGCACTCTGCACCTGGCAAAACGACGTCGTTTCAGGGTTAAGCAAGCATCGGTCACCGGTGTTCCCGACCTCGTATCCACAGCTGGAGGAGCAATTAAACGGCATTAAGCAGCGGGGCGGGTAAGAGCTGGTAGCAAAGACGACGAAGAAGAAGAAAGGAGGAAAGAAGGAAAAAAAAGAGCGTTGGGAGGTCCGATGGGGGATCGACGGTGGTACACTGGACTCGTGTCAGATGTTAATTAAGGCCAAGGAGCGGAAAACGCTGGTCTCCGCTTGCGGAGGGTGTCGCAAGCCAAGAAATAAGCGCACTGTCTCTCTCTCTGTCTTTCTCCCTCTTTTTCTCCCACCGTCTCTGCTTCGTTCTTTCTGCGTGTCTCCACCTCCACCGGCGGCGGGG
>NT_176698.1:393658-393812 GCF_000188095.3 Bombus impatiens | reverse complement strand
GTGCCGAGCCGATACAGCCGGTTGGAGCGTGTGCCAGGATTTTTATCCTGCGGGAGTTACGATGGCTTTACAACCTACCGGTTGTTCGTCGTTATGAGGCTTCTATGCTCTCTCTTGGATCGCGGTTACTCTACACTACGCTGAACTGTGTTGC
>NT_176698.1:377867-393622 GCF_000188095.3 Bombus impatiens | reverse complement strand
GCTGGTGGGGGATAAAAAATGAAGGCAGGTCAGGAACACAGAGAGCTCGGCGGACACGATTGCGTCACGGAAGCCGACCGGCAGCCTGCTTCGGCGCGCTTTCGATTTCGAGTCCGTTGTCGAGGATCCGACGCCGCGCGTCCTAAGTCGATCGATCGTCTTCTTCTTCTTCTTTCTTTTTCGCCTTGCCCGATAAGACGAAGTTCGCTGATATGTGTAGATACCACGCGTTAGGCTCGTGGTTATTGCGGATGAATATTCGGACGAATGAAACTCGGAACGCGCTCGGAAGAATCCATATATGTACATATTGGATTGCTTCGACGTATTGAATTCGTCAGAATTCTTCAGTTCGTTCGAATACCCATCCGCTATAATTATAGAGTTAAGAGGCACTCGAACGATCGATATATATTGTCAATATTTCGACATTATATACATTGGCGATATTCTATCGTATAAAGATCTTCCGAGAGTCCCTTTACGCGTACAATAACGTTGAATAGCTCTAAATGTTGGTAATATACGTTCGTCGTTCCGATGACCCCTTTAAGTTATTTGAATTTTCGCTTTCGTGTCTGTTCTCGAGCATCGAACGCTGCATGTCGTAAATCGATCGACCGTTTCCTCCTTCTTCTTCGTTCCTCGTCGTATTCGACTAGGTAAAGTTGGTCTACGTTCGTCTATGTGTACCTTGCATTAAGTGCACCATGTTCTCGTTAAGTTTTCTGATGAAGCATGAGTATACACGCGTGCGTTGCTCCGTTTCCTCTCTTCCAGTTATTTCGATAGCGGGCAGAGTTCGCTGCGGGCAAAAACTGGTTAATCCGGTATCGAAGGGGACCAGCGAGCACAGAAGGTAGAATCGTTCGCTTATCGATTCCCCGAACGTCGTGTACATCGTCGTCGTCATCGTCGTCGTCATCGTCGTCGTTGTCGTAGTCGTCGTCACCGTCGTCGTCGTTGTCGTAGTCGTCGTCGTCGACCTCGTTGTCGGTGGTTTTCGTCGCTCGCGCTGACTCATCGGGCGCTTGCAAAATAGCCCGTACATAATCGCGCCGCGGTTCGGAGTCAGGAAATCGTCGACCGCGATTGAAAGAAGCGCGTTTCTCCTAGGCTGTGCGTGGAAAGCGAATCGAACGTAGACACGGTAAACTTTCCAGCAGAAATGCCAACAGCTCTCTGGCGGTGATCTCTGACGCAAGATGCCTTCTCTCTCCCATGTGAATTCTACCTCTTTCACCTTGCTTCTCTTCTTTCTCTTGATACACGAAACAACTATATAACGATCTTCAATAACCTAGAACCGTTCGAGTAAATAAATTCAACAAATAAAAACACGTATCTATTTCTCATCCATTTCTCATTCCGTATAATAATCTACTGTAACGTATACCAGTTTCTTTCTTCGTCTTTATATACAAAATAATAACATTACGATCTACCGCAACATATACCAATTTCCAATAACTTAGCATCTACAATAAGTATCCAATATTATTGCCACTGTCGAGTTTGAATAAATAAATTCAACGACGAGGCGCATTCGCCCTTTCTCACTTCGATACCTAATCCAAAGCACGAGTTACACGTCGTTCCCCTAAATCGAAGCAAACTCGAGGGCGAGCGAGTATCATCGGAAAAGCGAGTGAAAGAACGCGTCGAGGGGAATCGTAGCAGGTTTCTTGACTCCATCGACGCCATTTTTCTGGCGTCGGCCAATGTTCACCGATGTATTTGACTTGGTAATACCAAAGGTCTTGTACACACGGGCTTCTCTTTCTTCCACACCTCCCCCTCCTCTGGGAGCCGCAACCGGCGCGATGTGGTGATAGGTCCTGACGCTTCGCGTTATCCTAGGACGACGCGCGCACTCCAGGAAGTTCTCCCGGCCATTTCTCGGGTCCCGGGAAAAGCGAGCAGCTCGTCGAATCGAAACGATACGACGAGCACTCGACATTTCGCGAAATTACATCGAGCAGTTTCGCTCTTCTTATTCCTTTCTTGCCTCTCGTCTAGTGTTTTCGCCACGCGAATAATCCAGTCGATCGTTGTTTCTCTCGATCGTCCCTCCACGACTCGGGCTGTTCCATCCGTTTCCGGCCGTCTGGTTCGTTACGTAGTGTACGCTGACCCCGGACAAGGTTTCCACCGTCGCGATGAAACGTTTTTCGCGTCGCTAACCGCGCGACCTGGCGACGACGCGAGCGTTTCGCTTCCTGCCGAGCGATCCGAGCCGCACAAACGACGATCGTCGCCGATTTCAACGAGTATACTCCTCGAACCAAGCTTCTCTAAATATTCCGGGTTGTTCGAGAGACTGGGAAAGTTTCGATGAGGTTCTTGGGCAAATTTGCCAGACGTCGTTTCGACAGAGATTCTCTGATAGTTCGGCTAGATTAATTTTGTGTTTTACTACGAATAGTTGCAACTGTTTCTGTTTGCCAGACTTGGTAGTAGTTATGCAAGTTATGCAAGAATGGAACGTGTCCTCTTGATATTTGTACGACTGACATTGATATGGTTCTTGATCGTTATTCTAAATCAGAAGACTCACGATCAGACAGCGAAAGGCGGAAGCTCGGCGAGTCACATCGCTTCGAGGACAATCGAGATTCCTCGATGGGGCTGATAGTCGATGATGTTTTCCCGTTGTGTTCTATGCAGCGTTTCAAACGCTTCACAGAGCTCCCGTTCCTTTTACCGTCCTTGCCAGTGACGTTTCTTGATGATGAATTTCGTCGAGTTTATCAGACAGATTCTATCGATAAAACAAAGCGATTTCGCGTGTTTATCCAGTCAAGAACCTAGAACCGTATTCGATGTAACTCTGCCAGCTTTGAAATAAACAAAGAAAATAGGTTCCAATTCCAGCAGCATGAAAATTTGTGACATCGTTCGCCATAGCGAAAGTGGTCTTGAGTGACCACTTAAAGAGCCGGAAGACGCATTAGGGATCGATGCTGATTCGCGCGTGTCCATGGTATTCCCATTAGAAGCGTAGTAATCGGAGCTTCGTAATCGATGGCCAGTGAGCTAGCGGGCGAGTATAAAGCTCGTCGAATTTACGACTCCGGTTAATCGTAAATTTTTCTAATCGGCCGTAACGAACCTCGCTCGATACGGAATCGTATAAATTCCCAAGTGACGACGAAGGGAGTCACGCGGAAAAACCGCGAAGATAATGGACGGTCGAAACGAACGACATAAAGAACTTGAGCAGGCGACGAGGAAAGAAAATCGTGTAGCTTCGTTGCAACGAGCAGAAACAGAAACGCGGGGCACTGCAATGCAGTGGCATCCACGTTACTTTATTATCGAGTCGTGCGTTGGCTACGTTATGAAAGTATCGCAGGGTAACGCGATTCAGTTATGGCTGTGCAGTGGCGCGAGGCGTCCAAGGTCAACGCAATCATCTCCTTTAGTCCATTCGAGCAAGACCAAAATTTCTTCTCCGTTCTCCGCGTCTCTCTGCTTCGTCCCTCTGCGCGCATAATACACGGAGGTGCATACGCTGAATATAACTTATCATTCATTTTGCCTGGGATCGCGTTACAGGTTTTACTTACGCGTCCAGGCAAAAACAGAGCGACGCGCGGCAGCTTCGTACTCTACCTCGTAATAAACTAACGGATTATTTCCTTAGCCGGAGCTCGGCGTGCACGTACACCGCCCTCTTCGTTCGCTCTGTACATCGCTTTTTACACTCGAAATTGAAACGTCTTTTTGTTGCCTGAACGAATAAAAAACGTAATCTATGGATAGCCAGTTTTTTTCGTGTTTCTTAAACGCAACTTACATTCTTAACGAAGTTTGACATCGAATTTGTAGAGGTTATAGGATATAAGGGACGTTCAGATCGTGATTGACCTCTGATGTTGGATTTTTTAATATGAGAACCGTAAATGAGCTTCTCTATTTACGGATTACTTTTACAGGAATAAAATTTTAGTTAGTGTTCGATTGAATATGAAATAATATTACGAACAGTATCGATTTTGTTTATATGAAACATTTGTATGCGAACGAAAAATTATTAATAGTTGGAAGAATTAGTAAGCTTGCATTATATATGAAATAAGAACTCCAACTTGAACTGTTTGTCTCCTGATGGGTCTAAATTAATGGAATGTCAGTGTATATCGATCAATAATAATTATTAATCACTTACGCAGCTCCTCGATTACAAAACTATTTTTTGTGTGTTCTTACCTATACGTAATAAATGCAATTACAAAAGGCTAATTTATCGTTGCAATTAAAATTTATAAACTTGGTCGCCGGAATATTTTGACACGGTTACTCAGAGACCCGACTTCCTGACACGAATTAACTGATTAAATGACGCATTGATTAAACGACCCTCCGTTTTATTTCAACCGTCCTGTTATCGCGTCTCGCCTCGACTGTTATCGCTTGAACTCGTTGTCAGAACTGTACGAGTTTGTACAAGCCTGGACACGCTTTCCTAATCTTCCCCAGCGGTTCCCGAGGAAAAAGTATCGAGCCGTGTACGCGAGGGGGCGCCACGCGGATTCAGTTCTTAATCGAGCGCGTGCAGTTTTTTGCATAATTCCACTCGAAGTCGCTTGCATAAGCGAACGATAGCATCCAGATGCGATCGCCACTTACAATTAGTCGCCACACGAGTAGGGCATAATATTTGATGGTCCACGTTCATTTCTTTTTTCGTCGTTACGTTATCTTTGCTCGTGGTATCCTACTCTACCATTCTGACGGTTGACTTTTCAAGTATAATTAATTCAAGTACCGATACATGAATCTACATGAATTTGCGTATATGTGTGCGATTACGAATGAATATTCGACTGAAATCAGACGTAAATTGGTGTGATGTTTCGCTTCACGAGTGACGTCGTTCCTCAACGTTGTTTCGTCATCCGATCCGAACGCAGCATTAGGTCTCTCGTGTAGTGTACATCGAGTAGCAAGAATGAAAGAAGGAGACGTAAAGAAAACGAACAACGGAGAAAATTATGAGAAAAAATGGGCTGCGAGTGCGGCGACATTTTTCTAAGCGCACGTAGCAACAAGTAACGTTTTATCATGTTCCCTTGGACGACGTAACGAGCGAGCAGAACCAGGTGTTTCAGCGCGATGTTTCGCGATTCCGGCTCGTTCCTCTAATGTTATGGTCAGAACTGTTGGAGGTGAGTGTACCGGGTCGTGCAGGCTGGGACACGTTTTCCTAACCTCCCCCTTCGTCCCCCCCTTCCTCCCTCTTCCTCCCTCCCGCGCAGAGTATACCCTCCTCTCTCCACCGTTTGATTCTTTTTCTTCGTTCTACTCTCTTTATCTCCGGCGAGAAGAGCGACGAAGAAGTCGAAATCGGGCAACAGGCGAGCGAGAGAAAGAACGGAACACGTCGAGTGAACGAGTGGTAGTGGGAGAACGAGGAACGAGAGGGAACGAGGTACTCTACCTCTGGCTCTTTCTTCATCGCCTTTTCCACCTCTCCTTTCCTCCAGCTAGGGACACTGGACGCGCGGTGCATTATAACTCGAGTTCCCCTTTCCTTTCCCTCATCCCGCTGGTCCGTTCTTGTTGCAACGTTTCTTTCCCTCCGCTTCGTCCTCTCTTCTTCTTCTGTACTCCCGCTACCTAACCCCCACCCCTTTTGCTGTCCTACCTCCTCTCTCGTCTCGCAACACGTCTTGGTCCTCCTTCAGCGTCCCTCCGCCGCCACTGGTGCACTCTCAGCTGCACAGCACGACGAGATGCAGGGACACGCGGCTCCGCTTCTCGCGAGTAAAACCGTCCTTGATCCCCGGGCCACGCTCCATACGATACGAGAGAGGCACGAAGTGGCTTCTCTCTGGCCGACTCTCCCTCTTGTTCAGCACGTGGTCACCACTGACGTCACGAGGCTCCAACGACCGAGGCTGCTACGGCGTCACGAGAACCTTAGGGCCCATACACATCGCGTGTCTCTAGTAGATTTGTAGGAAGATCGTTTCGGACGATATAACCATAGATACGGGCATACATCGAAGATAAAGGCTGTTCGATTTGTTCGTTTCTTGAAGCAATCGGAGCACAATGTTTTAAACAGGGTTTAAGGTTTAAGAAGAGCTTTAAGGTTCTCGTTCAAATATTTAGAATCATAAATGCATACGGTCGTTTGCCGATCCACTCTAGTGCCTCGTAGATAACCGCGTTTCTTCAAACAAGCAGAGACATCAACGTCGTGAATTTTAGCTCGTGTCATCCGTTTCTGTCCCTCTGTCAGTTCAACGAGCCACCACTAATGCACGCGTACACTCTTTGTCGCTCGATTGGTATCATTATCCGTTGCTTGCCTGGCGTTAGCGCGATAACCGATGATTAGGCGCGCGACGCGAACAGGACCGTTCCTTCTTTGACGGCCGTATCTCTTCCTCGATGCGCAACCACAAATTATCGAGGTTTCCATCGAGGGATTAGGCTCGAGTCCAACCTGGTTTCCACCGAGATAACTCGTTCGCTTGTTTACTCGCGATTTCTTCTTCGAGAAATATTCATCGCGTAATGACTCGTATTCGATGAAACGTCGTTTGGAATCGCTGTTTCTTCTTCGTCGATTTACCTTGCGCGTGTTCTAAGCTAAAGACCGAGGAAGTCGTTCGTTTAACGACACTTAAAGCGATGGTTCGTTGCTCGTGCGAGATTAATTTTAAATGAACCGCCCGCGGGTGCATAAGCGATGGTATCGAGCCGCAGGGTGCGCGCGACGATCACAGCCACATCTCTTTGTCCGTATCCTGAAATTATCTGTTCGCGGAACCACCGGTCATGCTGGACCTCCTCGACCTCTTCTTCCCTCTTCGACACGTGGCTGGGGCTGACGTCACGAATCGCACGATCCTCGGGGGATAATCTTTAAGTTACGTTCACGCGAGCCCGCTCGTTGCACCGCCTGCTCCGGGATCCTACCGGGAACGTTTCTCTTCGGGTCGTGCTGCGACGCAACAGTAAATTATTAACAGTAAATCTGATGGATATAGCTGCTCCTATAGTCGGCTCTACGATTTGTAGTTCTAGTTGAATGTTTCTGGTACTTCGTGCGAATATACGTATATTTGTGAAATACGAAATTTCGCGAATGATGGTTTTAGGAAAAGAGTAGTACGAGTGACGATGTATTTAATTTAGAAAAGATTCGACAGAGCTGGATTGTTTTAAAGAAATTAATAGGCTTGTAGATATTAAAAGAAATTGCTAATAAAATCATCGAGAGACATAGAACCGTTCGGAAGTCACAATACTAATCAATGCCATAAATTAAAAGGTAGAAACAGCGAGATTTCTAACTTTATTTTTTTTAAATCCATATTGGAATGTACAATTATTTATACGACCTTCTTTCGACGAATAAATTTATGGAAACGAGTTGCATAGTTTTTGAGAAAAATTCACGAGAGTGTAATAATCGGTTTATCTTTTGCCAGGCTCGTGTACAAGTATGAATATTACGTATTCTTCCCTCCGCTTATCTTGGGGAAAATGCATTCGTTAAAGATATTCACTTCGAATCAGCAATTTCGGTCTTTTCTACTAATAATCCACTATTTAACTGCTCGCAGATGATTTACATTCGCCTATAATATTTTCTTCCTCGTCTTACATCAAATACGCTAACGAACTGCCGATCCAGCAGTTTCCACAAATAAAGACGCTCGGGTTCTCCCGGACTGAGACAATAACGGTACCGCGGTAATTTATTCTCGCTGGTCGGTGGAAAGGCGCGAGCTGGCTCGCAGCGATACGCGTGCGTCTCTCCACTTTCTCCAAGGCCTCTGTTCCATCGATCCTGCTCAATCTGTTTTACATAAAAACACCTACCCAAACAGCAAGAATTATAGCGCGCTATAACTCTAATGAATCAGTATGTGGGATAAATTCGCGTTAAATCCACAACTGGAAGATTCTTCTAGCTTGTCTGTACGTTAGCTCGCTCTTTAGACGAGTTACACGCTCGCGCGAGCGGCATTATGCGCGCGTACCGAGCCCCCGCATACATATGCATACGGAATCATTCATTTTCATCGGTTAAAGAGCCGACGAATGTGTGCGTGTGCACGTAGCGCCGAGTAGTAGGTACTGTTTGCACGGGGACAGGAATCGAGAGTAAGAAGCTGCGTACGTCGCGACGCTTCGCTGATACTTGGGTGACGCTTCCCTGTTCGCGGGGTCGGGTTCGTTGGCTAAACGTGATACGGTGTGATTGAGTTGTTTGATGGGTGTGTTAGAAGGCGGGGTAATTACGGTGAAGGTGTTTTGATAGATGTCTCGGATGTTAAAGCGACTGACTGAAAGGTTTTTAGGTGTATAATGCTGTTGCAGTTGAAGAGGATAGACTGATAAGAAATATTAGAGCATAATAGAAAAACCTACTCGTTAAGTACTTGGCCACTGTATAGTACAGCGTAGCGAAAGTTCGTTGAACCCGTAACGAAGACAAAATTATGTACATATACAGTGGCTGAGAAAAGTGTATACACATTCTTATTTCTCGATGTATCATTTTCACAATATCGAATCGCCGTAGTTGTATAAAATTGTTATTGGATAATAAGAAATATAAAATACTTGGACTTAATTGATATGTTAATGCTATAGTATGTACAACGGTGTATAAATTACATTTAGAGCCATTAATATACTATTTAACACATTCGCTACTAGCGAATTGCTCATAATGGACTGGAGCGAAAAATGTATCATCGATCATATGTTTTGTTTCTTGCACTTCCGTTCAGTGCATTTAACGATAGGTACAATATACTTTCATTATAAGGAAGCACGGGTGCAACAGCATCGGTACAGCTTGAAATTAAGCATAATTAATCTTAAAGCGTGGCACATATAGTGACAGTAGCAAAGCCGTTAGTATCGATGATCGTATCGAACGTAAATCTCATCGATGCCCGCGTAACGAAGTCGCAGCTCGGTCTAATGGATCGATCCGGCTACTGGATTAAAATTAATTAATCTCCTGTACATCGGGACTCTGGTTGGAAAGAGCCGACTGTCCTTGCCCTCCCCATTCTAATCGTGTCGGGGATCCTTGATCGCGTAGGTGCGGGGAGAATACCCTTTTGCAACCTCTCGACGAATTAAATCACATTCCCATGAGCAGAGTGACGAAAGAGACGCGGCATTTTTTTCCTCCCTCCCTCTTCTCCCTTCTCGAAGCTTGGCATATGTAATTTTTTTCATCGTGTCTCTGTAGCCAATCAGACACGTCTCGGCTCCTAAACAAAGACACGGATTGGCGTGTTGCGTTATAGCTTTAAAATCGAGAAACGGAGGTGGTGGCGTGCTCAGAACCGACCAGCAAACGTATATAGGCGAGCCTTAGAGATTGTAGGCTTGGTGTTAGGGAGCCCAAGGCCAACACCTGCATCAGGCCCCACCACCAGCTTGGCCACCAATACCAATCGGTGCTCGCTACAGATATAACAGTACCAATACCAGCTTACTCTCTTAACTACCATTAAATATACCGGCACTTTGTCCCTCTTCTTCGTCCCCCTTGCTTCCCTGTGTGGTGTACGTTGATCCTGCTGCATCGACGATGAGTCCTAACGCTTTATAGATTCATTTGGACGCGTCGAAAGCTACCGGGAATCGATAACGCGTAACCAGGAAGCCGGCTCGTAACTCGACGGGCCGACATTCTTTCGTTATCCAATGACACTGACGTGGTCGTAGAAAAAATTAGATATACAAAAGCCTGTCGTGGCGTTTCTTTATGAAAGTGGTATATAAATTAGAGACTAAACATCGATAGATGGAGATCTGGAAGAACGTTGGACGGTGAGGGGATCTTGGAAGGAATATATCATCGAGGTCCACGAAGCAACGCGATCTATCAAGACCTTCGTAAAAACAATCTATCCTCGAAAAGGCAGATCGTTCGCGATAGCATCAGCATCTCCAGATCGACTGGTTTCCAACGCGTGCCGACACGCCAGCCTCCATATAAACCAATACCCAACATCGTTTCTGTCTTTCTTCCTGCCCAAGCCTTTTTCTATCGAGTCGCTCGGCTAATCATCGGAAACGCGAATTCCCAGTCGCGTTTCCCTGAACCCAATCGTCCACGCCCACGTTCTTTTACGCGTAGCTGAAGAACCGAATCTCAAGAGAGTAGTATATAATACCTAATCAGCCAAGATTCCACCAGAGTGGATCCTGAAAGAAATCAACGAAAGGAACCACGAAGATGTATATACGTCGAAGATGTATATATTATAAGAAGAAGAACGGAGTAAAGGAGAACGTAGCAAAGGAAAACGGAGACACGGAGGATAGTCTTGGATAGTACGAAGGTATAAGAGATGCAAGAGAGGAAAGAGGGAGCAGGAGGAAGAGGGATAAGGAGGGATCGACTGACTACGGTGTGTCCTGCACTTTATAGTGCAATACTTTACGAGCAGCGTGCAGCGTGGGTCGGCGTATCTCTCCAGCTGTCCAGGTGAACCCACGTCGTCCCGCGGCTGGTCCAGCTCCGCGGTAGCACAACTCCGGTTCCAGTTGACCAGTTTCTCTCCGGGCAGTCCCTCGGTTCGTTCGTTCGGCTTTGCAGCAGCGTAGCCGGTTTCAGCCAGTCAGCCAACCAAGCAAGCAACCAGCTAGCCAGCCAGTCGTGCTGGCTGATGGCATTGACGCGGTGCACCGAACGGCGAAAGTAATTCACTCTATGTATATGTAGTATACACACGAAACGTATGTATACAGTCGACATCGTCCTCGTCGTCTTTGTCGTTTCCAGTGCCGGTGCATACGGCTAATCTGTTCCAAGTATCGAAGCAGGCACAACCACGCCACCGATCGACCGTTTCTAGGTTACTACGAATGCGTAAAGTCTCGGACGACGCGGTGCGTCGCACCTTTCGCCGTCGATCGCTTCTCCTGCAGCGGCCGTGCTTATCCTTTCCTCTCTTCCCTCGGGGCGGTTTATCGAGGTCGTAGGGATGCCAGAAGCTGGCGATCCGGACCAACGACACAGCATTACAACTCGAACGACTGCTATGTCACGTAGGTTAAGAAACTAGAGAAAGGGTATTTCAGATATGTAATCGTTGCACCTTCTTCTCAAAATGAAAAAAGTGTATCGTCTCTTCTTTTCCTCCACTTGGATATCAGACCTAATCCACTCGAAGTCAAAGGATCGTTCCTTATCGAGTAAATCAGCAAGATAGAGAAAGAATATCTCGAATAGCAACTTCTGTAAGTTTCCTATACGAAATCACACGAACTATCGTCTTTTTCCCCCAGTCTCCGCACACTTACTCGACTCGAAAATGGAAGAGATTAGGAAGATCGAGGGAGAATACGTGAAATTGCAATGTTTACAATTTTTTCTCAGATCTATCTTTCGGAACCACGCAATTTGCACGTCAGACTTGCTCGAATCAGCTCGGAAACGATCTCGTCCAAATTAATCTCGTATCTGTCGAGGAAAGAGGAACCCTGCCACGAACTGTGGCAACGGACACTCCCAGACAGCGTACGTATATGTCAACTGGTTTGATGGAAACGGAGAAAGACAGACGCGTCGAAGATGCGGACAGCGTCGCGATAAGGAAGGTGCGACATCGTCAAGGCCGGGCTGAATGAAAACAACCGGCAGCCTTTCTCCGCTTCGACCGATACGAAGCGTTCACGTGCCGTGTCGCGCCGTGGGCGGACGACGATATTCGCACCGTGCAGTTTTCCCCATTAATAATTTACCCGCTCGACTATCGATCGCCTCTCTCGACGACCGCTTCTCGACGATCTTATCGATCGCAACCGGTCTCGAGTCCTACGCTAACAGACCCAACAACACACATTTCGTAACAATTTTGCGCTCTGTGTGCGCGCTCATGCGTACCACGACCTGGATCTTTTCTCTCATTCGACGCGTGCTATGAACCTTCGCAGAGCCGTTTCCAATACGCCTTCGACTTACAGCAACCGAGTGGACGAATTGGGCTCCAGACGTTTTCGATTGGTCGCGTGCTCTCGGATGATTAGATCGGTAATCGATTTAGTGATTTCTCAGATGTAGCGAATTGGGTTGATCTTTCTCTTGATTCTAAGCGAGAGTAATCTACCGTTTGGTTTACGCAATGAGATTTGAGATTGATTTTGAGATTGAGGAGCTTCCTGATAAAAGGTTCTACAAGTCTGTGGTATGATCGTTTTATGTTTAATTCAGGCTGCAGTCTGATTTTCCTCTTATATATTCCTTTATTTAATTCTGAAATTGTTTGCTCGATTCGAGTAACCTCAAATCAATCGTTGACACAAATAATTCTGTTGTAGGCTTTTACTCATCTTTATCGCTTTTCTTGTTGAACTTCAAGTACACGATATTTTTTCATTTTCTCGTTGTTATGTTAAAAACAGATAGTGTCTCGTATTATATGAGTTTGATTATTTCGTAAAAAATTCAGGACTGAATTTTCATAAGCCTATTTTATCCTAGCTACCGAGTGTATATTCCGGTCCAGTGATTGAATCATGTTATGAAATTTCTATTTATTTTATAAATATGGGAAGGACAAACTTCTTATAATTGTCGATCCAAATATAGCTAATATTGCAAAACTAAAACCAAAACTCACAATTAGTCTAATTTACTTAATTCGTCATTTTATCTCGTAAATATTCTTCCAGAAAATATATCAGTTTTCATTGAAATAAATACGAAATTTCGATGGCACATATCGATGTATGCATCACCGGTTGATTCGTTCGAACGTTAGGATGCTTCGTGAAAACGGATCTGTTATTACACTAACAAACCTCGGGTTCTAACCAGAGATCTCATTGGAAACGTGTCTATTTACTCGAAGTCGGAGGTAGAATTTTGGAGGGTCTCGTGGATCACCAACAGAATTCCTGGCAATTTGCAATGTCGTTAACGTAGCCAGAATCCGCGTGGTCGATAATTATAACGGGACACCTCGCGCGGTATAATTAATCCTTTGATCTGAAACGCGTGTGTAGCGTTAATTGGATTACATGCCATCGATCCAACTAATTCGATTCCGCATCGCGTGTTACGCCTGACCGAAGACGGACGTCGTCTTCTGAGCCGTCAGGTTTCATCTTCGCCTGTACTCCAATTTGACGGAGCCCGAAGACCCAAGACACATCGCAGTCTACCATTATTAAAACACAAACCGATTACACAATTGGTTGGTTCATCAAACTACTGCATACGTATAAAATTGAAATTTCAAAGAACATTTAAACATTCCAACTAACTGTCACAGCCTTTGTCGTCAAATAGATTAGCTTTTCTATTACTCAAGGTCCGAAGTTGCATCGTTGAATCATTCAAGCATAATCGAACCATGAAAATCTCGAGATTATTACGAAAATCAAAATTTTTAAGACTTTCCGAAGATCTCCAAGATGTCACAATCTCTGTCATCGCGAAGATTAATTCTCTATAATCCAAGGTTCGAAGGTACTTCCCTCGCTCGATGTTGCATTGCTGAACCATAAACCAATTGCAAAACTAAGTAAGAATTAAAATTTCTAAAAATCTGTAAAGATTGCAAAAGATATCGAGACTCCTGTCGTAGAGATTATTTTTCTATTACCCAAGGTTCCAAGGTGCAGCATCGATTCGCGTACCATAATTGAATCACAAACTAATTGCAAAATTCCATCAGATTGTTACATCGTTCCGAAATTTCAAAGGATTTTTAGAGATTTCAAAAAAAAAAGAAAATATCCATCCCTATCGTCTGAGACGCCGTGAAAATTAGTTTTTCTATTACGCAGTGCCTTTTACGCATCGCACGATCCTCCAGGGTTCCCCTCCGTATACCCGCTCGTGTACCCACACATACACACGCTTTCATATTCACTGGCACAAGACAGGCATCGTCTCTCTTTCTCGTATATCTTCCACGTATCTGGTGTGCTCTCCGTCGATGCATTCGTATTCGTGTCTTGGGTTACGACAGAGTAGGCCCGTTATCGGGGCCTGCTGATTGCCTTTGAACAAAGAGGGACTCGCTTTGCGTCGCTCGCTGAACGAGGACGCCGCTAAAACGAGAGGAAAAGAGTAACACGAGGAGATTGTTCGTGATGAGGTGGTTAGACTGGTTCACGCACGTGTGTGCGTGCTGGAAACACGGTCCCCGGTGTGCGTCTTAAACTGCATGCGCTCTCTGGACGCGAGGGGGAACAGATCTCTCTGCGTCGTTCCCTCTTCGTCCCTCGCAAACCCTTTTCTTCTTCCCTCTTCGCCCTTTTCTTTCCCTCACGGTTGGATCGTGCCTCTACTCCTCGCTCTTTCTTCTCCTATTTTCTCGCTTCGACCAGTGGCGCCTCTTCTTTCCCCGTTTCTCTCTCGATATCTCTGCCTCCGGTGTCCGCGTGAACTTGTTCTTGGCCACTCGAAACGACTCTCTCGTGCGCGTAACAACGCGACGCATCGCGAGAAGAAGAGAGGAGGAAGGGAAACGGTGCGTCCGCGTAAGCCGATAAAGCGAGCTATAAGTAGGGGCGGGAAAATGGTGAAAGTCTTTTGGAAATTTGTCCGATGGATTTCGTTCCCCTCGCGCTACGGCGAGGGATAGCACAGGTGTACACGAGCGGAGAGAGGCTAGCGCGCCGCACGTCACTCCACGGCTTAGTAAAATTGAAATATAAAACGCGCGGATACTGTTAGAACTGACAGAGGGAGACTCGCGCTGCTATCTTAACGCGAGTTATATAATAAGACGGCTATCGTAACACGGCTCGCGAGCATTGTCTCGCGATACCAATTATCTCGTGAATTTCGAACGTTCAACAGCTGAACATTAGTACGCCAAGTCGATCGCCGTTTATTTTGAAATGTTTTATCTTTGATCTCGATACATGATTATGTTTTTCTACGTATCAACTAACGATTTAAACGCTTAACTCTCTATGACAGGAATTCGAATTATTTAACCTAAGAAAGTTTGCTGAGATAGCCCATTAGTGTTTTGCCAACACCAGATGTATATTACAACTCGCATGTAGCGCCGTTCCAAAAGCCATTTCCATATCTACGTACTTTCCTCGTAGATTTGTCTTTTGTCTTTTTTTTTTTTTTTTTTTTTTTTTTATCTTTCAAGGGAAATAAATAACAGTTTCCTCAGGCTCGCCGAAAAATCCTGTACCATCTCTTACAGCAGAACTCGCTCGGAAACGATCGTCAACTCGTTCTTTTGTTCGTCCGCGTACCTACATACGATTTGACGCGAGGCCATCTCCAGCCGGAGAAAGAAGCTCCGAAGAGTGTGTGCGCGTAAAAGTCCATGCGTCGTCGTACCTTTCGAGGGTGTTAATGCGTACGGAGGCGGGTTTCTCGGCCTCTCTTTCTCGGTTTCGTCGTTCGCCTCTTTCGTTTGCACGGGTCCCTCTCCAAGCTTGCCGGCCTCTTCCATCCTTCCTGCTCTCTTCTTCGTCCTACTCGCGCGAGCACTGGTTTGTTTTGGTTCACCGAGTGTCGAGTGTGTCGAGCGAGCGTCGTGCGTATGTTAAGTGAAGGCGAAGCGCGACAACCGGCGCGAAGGCGCCTGCGCGGATGCGAGCGCACTAGCGAGCGGATAACGCCGCGCGTGAATAATGTTAACAGCCGTTAGTTGGACGAATGTAGACGTCCGACGGTGTTTTCGCGTCGTGCGACGAACTTTGAAAAAATAAGATACACATGGTAGAAGTTAAAATTGTGCTCGAAAATTGAGGACCTATAGCCTCTCGAACGAGACGAG
>NT_176698.1:376081-377754 GCF_000188095.3 Bombus impatiens | reverse complement strand
GACGAGGCAGTAAACGTAAACGAAATTCAATCGCTGCCGCTGCAACTATTGGCTGTCGACGCTCGAGTTCCAAGTTTGTTTACGTTTACTGCCTCGTTTTGTTGGACAGATCATAGGAAGACTGGTTTTAAATCTGTTATTTTGGATGGTTAATACGATAAGGAATTGGCTTGATGTTGCGAGGTTTTTTACGTTTCGATATCGCTATCGCCATAAATAATGAGGTCTTAGATTTCTTGTTTCCACTTAGATTAGCAGTATCTCCAAAATGATAATACGCCAAGGAACGGTTGGAGTACTTCGTTAAGAACGAAATTCATTTTCAAGTTATCGTTTTGTACCAAAGATGTATAACAAAGATACTTGTATCGTAACAAAACCTATGAAAAATGATAATGTATCATCAAATAATTGCCTGCTACTTCTTTGTTTATATGGCACTATTTACGTCTTTTAGCGATCGATAGGACAAACTTTAGAATACCCAGCAAACAACTAACCCATATTCGATTCCTAAAAACCTAGATTCCCTGTAGAATCTTAAGCACACAAACGAGAAGCATCCCCGAGCAACGAATATCAATATCCGAAATAAGAGCACAAACACGATCCTATCATAATCTGATCTAGTCTCATCAAGTCATGGAGCGCGGATCCCCAGGAGGAGCGAACGAGAGCATCCCGCGAGGCGGCCGTAAATCAACAGGTTTTTCAAAAGGCGGTTCGCAGCGTGAATTATATCAAGCCGCGCGTCTCGAGGATCGCGGCGGCCACACATCTATTATCGGGCCCCTTATCGAACCGCTTCGCCTAGCCGGTGAATTTATTTCGCGGCCGTTTTCACCGTCGTTATTTACGAGGCCGTGTTTGCGAGACCTCTTCGATCCACTTGTCTCACGGCGCGCCAACCAAGCACGAGATTCTCCTCGAGCTCGTCTCTATCGAAAGGCGAGAGGAGATCGCGGAGATCGCGTGTCGTGCACGACGCCCGCGCTTCCCTGAACTTGAACCCGTTCCCCGCTGGCTTTCAAGGTGGCACTGACGTGCTACGAATTCGTCTCCTCCTCTTCCCCATTTCCAGTCGTTCGTCTCGTTTTCTGTCTCTTTTGTAGCGCAAGAGCTATCGCATGACTACGATGACTAGCGATCCCTCATCACTAATGTTTTTGTGAGGAACTTTAGATAGAACACTAATTGTAGCTTCAATTTCTTTGGTAAGAATTAATAAATATAAATTATATTCTATATTGAGCGTTACGTATCTACTAGCAAATAGCCAAGGTTCACCTAGGTAGCTACTAAAAACTCTCAACTTATATTCAATCTATGATACAATCTCCAGTCTATGATAGAATTTATGTAAAATTGATATCCAATTTATGTTACAATTTATGTTGCAAAATTTATGTCTAATCTGCAATATAAATTATCTCGAACCAAAAGAAAAAACTAAGAGGCATCTACACCATGTAGAATTCTAGTCTGCAGACACACCCAATCGCTACTAGCATCGACTCGTGATGCTAATCTTGGGACAATTAGCTCGATCGACCAACGAAGGAGAAAAACGTCGAGGGAAAAAAGAAGTGGAACATCTGTCGAGTTTGCGAAGGAGAGGAAGAAGAAGTGGATGGGCAAGAGGAACGCGCGCGCGTTGGCGCCGAGACGCGGTG
>NT_176698.1:373068-375388 GCF_000188095.3 Bombus impatiens | reverse complement strand
GAGCCGCTACCGACAACTCATTCTTCGATTCGAGGAACCGCGGCCGCAGATTGGACGCGGATTAAACTGGTCCCGGGGTTCACGGAACCGAATTGCGCGGGCAACACCAGCCACCTATAGCGCACGTCCACGGTTCAAGGAACCCGATCAGCCGATTTCTACGTCGTTTCTCGCGCGATGCCGTGCTCTGCCCACGTGAGGGAACAGGTCCGCCCCGATACGCTGCATTTGTTCCGTTAAATCAACACGTCCTCGTCCCTGTTCACGTGTTCCGGCCCCCGTTGCGGGAAACAGGATTTTCTGGATTCGTGTTTCTTCGACCGATTTTTCGGGCCCATCCTCGCGTTCCTTCGTTACGCGAAAGCATCCATTGTTTTGCCCACCAAGGACTAGGAAGTGGGAAATATTCCCTTAAACTGCGTAGTTCTGTAAACAAAATTTCTATCTATCGTGATTTTATATTGGAATAAATATATTATAATGTATTCTCGGAAGAAATTAAGACAAAACAGATGTCTATGCAAATTCATATTTTTACGATTACCGACAAACAGGCCGCTGAAACTATGTATTTATGAAATATTTCAATGCGCAAGAATGTACGTGATATGTAAACTTGTCCGTGTAGAACATTGAAAACAAATTATTCGTCATAGTATTCGATGCGTGAAACGAATATTTATTCAGGTTTTGTTTTTCATGCAAATATAAATTTGCATAGAGATCCGAAGTCTACCGATAAAGGAGAGAAACTTATTTCCTTTCCTCCAAATATTATGATACGTATTTGGCTCAAACATGAAACCGCTATCGATTCGCATCCATCCGTCGTTCCCTCGAATCACAACCACTGATCTTATTCGCCTAACGAACCGGAGGAAGAGGAAATTCGATAAACGGCGTGGTAAAGGATAATTGCAGCGGTGGAAAACACCGGCTTCTGCCAATCCCCTCTAAGGTAGTACTCTACCGCGGAAAGTAACGCAAGCCAGCGGTGGTCAAACTTAATAGCTCATTCCGATACAAACTGTACGCTCGCGAAACCGAGCCACGTAACGCCAATTTCTAAGAGCGTAACTAAACGGTCGAGTCATTTTATAGCCATCCATGCAACCAGCCTCGAAACAGTCGGATACTGTGCGATCTGACGATCGTTTCAAGTACATCGAACCTTCCTTTATGCTCTTACCTGCGTGGATATACCTGAATCCCCAAAAGGATTCGGATCCATCGTGAGGAACAGGTGTCAAGAGGTAGCGAGGAGAAGGAGAAAGAGGAGGGGAAAAGAGGGGAAAAAAGATAGATCGAGCGAAAGACGTAGGATATAGGCGAGGGATGGTGAAACGAAGGAAAGGTTGCACTCGCAACGAGGAGAGCGGTAAAGAAGGGTGGGGAAAGAAAGAGAGAAAGAGAGTAGTCCGTGGCACCCAACTCCCCCTCGTCTTATATTCCTCGAGCGCATCGAGGGCCGTCTCGCGCGAGCGCAACCTCCTCTCAAGGATAACGAGTAATCCTGGATAGTGGATCCGCCGATCCGAGGGAGAGACTCTAAGCTTCACCTTCTCCCTTGCACTGCGCCGTTCTCTTCTTTTCTTGCGTCGCCGGGTTCGCTCGATCGTGTCCCGCTCGGCCGACTAGAACCCTTTCCAGCCGCGTCGTAATTGCTTGGATTTTGATCCGTGGAGACGGAAGATCGGAGGTGTAGGAGGACCGAGAGGACCGGTGAGGAGGTCACTTTTTTTCCTGACAGTTTATTACTAGGAAACCTCCGACGAGGACGAAAGACGAGGAACGAAGAAACGGAAAAACGAAGAGACGAAAGAGCACACAATACAGGCTCGTCTCCTTCTTCCTCGTTTGAGGTTCTCTGTTCGCTTCGCTTCTCCGGTCACTACCACTACCGTTGCCTCTCGTTCTCTGTTTCACTCTCACCGCTTCTCGGCCTCTTCCTCTTTGCCCTTAGAACGTGACTCGACGAAAGACCGGGCTTTTGTTTTGACAAATCCTCCTGTACGTGTGCGTCGACTCGTCGATGGACCCTCTTTTCTGGCTTCTTCCCTTCCTTGTGTGCGCGAGATCGTGTGGAGATCCCTGCCTCTCCTTCCTCTTCCTACCCTTCGCTCGGTCCTTCCATCCTCTTTCCACGTACAAAGCCGGAGCCAATGTCTCGGTTGTGCGCGCGCGCTCTAGGAGAGGAAAGCAGGCGGGTGCTTTAACTTGCTCGTCGTTTTGTCGAAACCCCCACCAGCCTGGCCCGATGTAAACACGAGTGGCTGATAGCCGTGGGGCCCTGCGCGGGGTTACAGGGGCTCGGGCGGCA
>NT_176698.1:365116-372319 GCF_000188095.3 Bombus impatiens | reverse complement strand
GGCGGCAGGGCCCGTGGTGAAGAGAAACGACCGGAGGGACGGGGCTTGCGATGCTACGGCCGATGACGGCCTGAGTGGAGGAAAGGTCTTTCTTTATAGCCAGACAGAGAAAGATAGAAGCTCGGGGCCCGAGCAACGCCGAGTCGAGGCGAACCAGACCGAGCCGAGATACAAACGAAACGAGCAAAGGGAGAAAAAAAGTGAAACACGAGGGAGGCAAAGTGCAGCTGAGCCCCAGTGGCGTAGCCTCGCTCTGTCTCAAGATCCACAGGCTTCTGATACATCTGTGTTGTTGTTTAAGCCAACTTGATCCGAGGGAACTTCGAAAGGAATCGGTTACGCTTAACACAACCACACATACGAAGTTGTACATAAGTTTAGCCGCAGGATTTTTAGCCATTTGCTTTTTCGAATCGTTAAAGCGGTGCTGCCTTTATCGATGCTCCTACTTGTTGCACAGCTACGTGCAACCGTTCAAATTAACACGCTCGACCGTTACACGAGAAGAGTCTCGTTAAAGCCACGTACGTACTAACGAACGCGCGGCCGGTGTGCCAACCGGGGCCATTGTTGCGGAAAGTAGCCGGCAATTTCCCGATGAAAGGGCGCGAAAAAAATGCACGTGCATCACTCCCGTATGCGCCTGGTAATCCTATAGTTGCAGTAAGGCACGGCAAAGGGGGAGGAGATGCCGCTTTTTCCAAGTTGAATAATGCCAGGCCAGGTCTATTGTGCAGCGTGTGCAAGTCAGCCCCTGAATAGGCGGTCTTCTATCCCGGGACAAACGGGGGACGTATGTATATAGGTCCCAACGGTCCGTCCGTTGAACTGGGTCACGTCGAAGTGGTTGATCGTATTTTTTGTCCGGTTGCTGCCCCCACCGTTTTCGCAGCGTTTCTCGCTCGCCAGATCCTCATCTTCCATTGTTTCTTTCTGGCCTCGGCTCCCCTTCCTTCCCTTTTCCATCGTCGATCGCGACCTTTCCTCCTCGACTAACACATCACGTTATGGTACTTCTTTCTTCTTTTCCTTTGTTTTTGTTTCTTTCTCCTTTTACCTTTTTTTTTTTTCTTTCCAAGAGACCTCTTTCGGTTAATCTTCTCTTGTCCCAAAGCGAGAGAAAAAGAGAGAAACGTTAGAGGGGCGACGGAGGAACGGAGGCGAGGGATGACTGGCGTCATTATGAAAATGATACTGTACCTGTGTAGCCAAGGGGACAGACCGCAGACCATAGCAATTACGCGTAATGAAACGGCCGGGTCCAGGCATGACTGGAAGAGAGAAAAAGAGAGAGGGGACGAAGGGCAATTGACGACGTTTTACGCGTACAGTCAAGGATCTGAAACGTAAGCAAACGGGCGACACACCAGTATTGCGTGTAAGTAAGCTGTAAAAAAGTGTTCGTACGCGCCACCTTTCCTCCTCGAGCACCATGGAAGATCGTGCGAGATAGCAACGACACGGGATTGTATCCAATCGCTGTGGCCGCCGACTGTTTCGTACGAATGAGCCTCGATATTCAATGAATGCACCACTCGTCTCTGCGAAAAAGCTACTTAAGATCGGCGTCCACGATTGCGCGCAGTTTCGTTTAGTTGTCAGCCGTCAACTTTCGTATTGTCGACTGGCTTTCGTTCCATCGTCTACGTCCATATAAAGCCACGAGTGTTTTTCGTAAGTGTTTTCAGCAGGGACTGAAATGATTATTTTACGTTTCACTGTAAAAAGAAGCTCTACTTCTTATAGTATCTCTATTCGATCGAACGAGTCCTAAACTAACAATATTAGTACAGTAGACCTATATCTATCTAAACTCATTAGGACGAACAATTGGCGTAACAATAGTTTACCGATTTTTCTCATTATCTTTTCGTTCATATAATAGAGATTCTCGTTTAGATAAATAAACTCAATCGATAGTTCGTTTAATTAGTCGTTAACTAGGATTTCGTTACAACAAATAGAGCTCCATTGTACAACGCTTTTCCATCTTATCCTATCGCTATTTGATTTCGTCAGGTTTTCACGTTCTACGTGGAAATGTTCAGGGTCGCGGGTTCCGTAAAAGCGCGTGACATTTTCGAAGCCAGAGAAGATTTCTCCTCATTAGAATCGAACGATTCGTCGTGACCCTTCCGCCCCCTCTAGACCTCTGTCAACGTGTGTCGTACACATGCACCATTGCTATCTGAAATACCCGTACACGTGTTCTAAGCCGGTCTGCGTTCGGCCTTTTGTTTGACGTGAATCACCTTCTGTCGTGTTACGACGCTGCTCCTGTGGACGGTGCGATCCGGTGTGCGTGAAATACGCGCGCGGCCACTACCTTGCTTGTATGGGTGGATGTTCAACAGGTACGAGGGCTGTGCTTTCTATACGGAAACGCGTGCGTTACACGTACGTACGTACGGGAAGCGGCGGCTTCGCGCATGATGAAGGGCTTCCAGCATTGTCTCCCTACCCGTATGAGTCACTGGCCGAACCATAAAATAGTCATAGAGGTGAGTGATGTTGCGACCCTCGAGCTCTGTATGACAAACTCGCGCGCATTTCTACATACAGGCCATCGTACATAGGTGTATCGCGAGTACAACTGGATGGATGGCCCGTTAGTCATGGATTTTAAAGCACTTCGACTTTAACCGGTTGCTCGTTCATCTGATAGCGACGTTTTCGATCTCCTCGTGTGTCACTTGTTCCGGTATTTAGGGGATATTAAGGTTGATCGATCGACCGTTCGAAAGTTGTCGGTTTCGTTAGTATCTATTGTTGGCCTCTTTGGTGAACGCTGGTTTTCGCGGTTCACCGATTCGTGACACAGTATCCTAAGATACTGTAAGTGACTTATTTTTTTCTTTTTATTCTTTCTTTCATTTTCAGAATGGATTACGGAGGTACACATGGTTGTCGTGTGGTATTCAAGGAGGAAAAGAAAACGCGTTTTAATTGTGATATAGATGACGTGATGGAGGTTTTCAGAGATTACGTTTGAATATCTGAAAATTTCCCGGAATTATTACTCATCGATGATAAAATCTGGAACTGTTTGCTTAAAACAGTGCCGTCCACGTGCGCAGTCCCTACGGAACACCGTCACGTCTCTGATACGTGTACGAGCATTCCTATACCATGATAGTTCAAATGAGATAGAGCATTCTAGGGTAGACAATACAAATTGCCTAACTTACACAACCTTGCAATTAATCATACGAGTACTTTAAAATATCAAGATCGTACAGGTTGCGGTAAGGTGTACAACCATGCAGGAAGTTATTCTATACGCAGAAATAAGTCAAATACGTAGAATAAAATCCCAGGTCTCGTTTTGAGGGAAATCAAGTTTGGATACGTTCACGCAAAAATTGGTTCGATATACGTGTAGCCAATGAATATTCCAATCTCATTCTTTAAGTGAGATAATTGTATCTCCTCTGCATTTTCGACCTCTTTCCGCATATAGAACAACCTTCTGTCAGTTCTGAAATTTTCTTCTGAACATCGCGATATAGCGTAATTACAATATCGTATATTTCAACTTTCAAACTGTAACTTCTTTACTTCCATAACCGATTAAATTATAACGTTAGTCTTCACTATCGTACGATATTTGCTACGATACGATTTCCATGATTTGAAAAATATAATCAATTTTTTCGAACAATAAATACAGAACTCTACATTACGAGAACTAACAGTGAACTGACATACACTGCGATATCCCCTCTTACTCACTTGTATCCAACCGAGTAAAATATACATATAGCCATGTCTACATGTACTTGACAACTCTTCAATCTTAACTTTCTCCAAAACTTTTCAAACGCTTCAAACGAAAAACTTTTATTCCCGGCTGATTTTTCCCTGCAGAATAACCTGCTATCGCGCCGCATACTTTGCTACATCCTGTATATAAATCATATAACTAAACTTTCGAATGGTATAGGGTATTGTATAACACTAAATCGGATTTCTCGTTTGAAGCGGTTAAGCGACTATTAGCCCGGTTCTGTCGAGCCGATCCATTCGATCAGCGTTGTTCTAAACGCCTGTCCGCTGACTGGCAGATAACGATCCACGATAACGCGAGCCGATATAGATCGACAGGGCCGAGAAAGAGTGGTCTACCAGCTACCGTGTGGAATCGAGCGTCAGTCAGCGTTGTCGGCGAACACGTCGACAGAGATTGAAAGCGACGCGGAGATAAGCGGAGAGGTAGACGTTTAATCGGCGAGTGTAACGCCGCGAGCCGGCCCGCTAACGATCTTCGGATGGGCCGATCCGCGGAGATTTACATCGCCCGGAAACTTGCACCGAGGAAGCTGAGGAGCCGCTTGACGCTTTTCAGGGCGTGCACCGAAACCTCCACGGGTCCGCGCGTACGTAACTGCTTTTGAACGGCTGACGACTGTTAATTGACAGTTTAATTTTGTTTGCAACGGGATCTAGACATCGTGATATGGTCAATTTTTAGATGAAGAGGTGGCGAAGGCTAGATAGCGCTAGGGAAAGTGATCGGATATCCTTGGTTACCACGTTGTGCAAGGGTTACTTTCCAATTGGAGAAGTTTGTTAATTTAGAATTTTGGTTGCGGCTCACGGAAAGATTATGCATATTTACGGAAATTTAGATTTTTATGAACTAGAGACATAGAACGTTAAGACGTTAGACGCGTAAATTAATTCGCTGCGCATTGAGATAAAAGTCAAGTTTTATTTATAGAAATGGAAAATTAATCATTACGATAGTCTCTGTTACTCGAGTAATCCGTATGGAATTACGCAGGCATTCGTTTCGTCGAAGTTGCCGTACGCGTGCAAAATTATGAAGTCGCTAAATTGATTTACGCATATTAATATTATTACAAATACAATTAAAAAATATATTAAAAAATAGATAGGATTTACATATATAGAAAATTAGTCGCGCATAAATATCCGTAATCCATAAACTTTCTAGATTAGATTTTTGGGGGCCTCGATCATCTGGCTGCGAAATTATCGTGGAGGCGTGAAGAACTTCGATCAGAACCGCTTCAAAATTCATCGCAACCTGCACGCATAACCCCAGCTCACCTCCCTCAACCTTTCACTCCTAAATCAATCGAGACACAGGTAGCCCTTCGTTAATTCGAAGCGCACCCTCGGTTGGTTGAGTCCTCCACGCAGAACGGACGCAGCTCACGCTCGATGATTTCACTGTTCGACGCGGCTCGAACGGCTGAATCGCAGGAAACGATCCGTCATTCGGAAGAAAGACCTTCTAATGGGTGTTTGGGACAAGAATGGCGGACCATGTCTCTCCAGCTACCACATAGAAAACCAAATCGTTGTTCATTTCTTCGGTCTGGTTCGACTCACGCGACGATGACCCAGATCCAAAGTGCCCGATAATTAGGTATCTACTACCTCTTGTCAGGCTACAAGTTGGACCGAAACTGAACGTCATGAGGAAACGTTTGAGTGGCTTCGATGGATGAACGTAATTTTAGAAACTCAAAGGATGAGAGAAGAAACATATTTAACTGTCTGAATAGTTGAATAATGTATTTACGTATATTTAGTCTGGGAAGGTAACGCTGTTCTGGTATGTTTATGCTAGCTGTGTCTTAATTACCATACAATAATTGCCCAATAAAAACTATAGATATCGCTATTATGACGTTTCCATATTCCATAAACATTTATTCGTGGATAATGGAATTTCGTAATAAGAAAAGCACACCAGATAGAATAAAATACATAATAGGAAAACATCTGTTGCGAAGGATTACGGATGAGTCGAGTTACACGTGTCAGTGACAAAGTAAAAAAGCACTTGAGCGTTTGACAGCGTGATAAAACGAGGAAGACTTTAGATTTTTTTATCGTCAAGTTTTTGTGTCTTTCTGTTATCTATGTCAGCGACAAAAGATACATATTTTATAATAAACGTCAATAATTGTGTTACATATTACCATATTTGCGATGTAAAATTTACATTATACTATATTTGACAGATCACAACAGGTTGATGTGACGATACACAATATCCCAATGAACACGCTTGACCGCTTCCCTTCCTGCCTTTATACTTCCTTCTTTTCTTCTTTTATACCTTTGTTAGATCCATACAACAAAATGTTGCAAAGGAAGGCGAATTAAACCTGTTCACGTTTCCATAGACCACACTCCAAAATATTTCATCAACGATGTATCGTTGCATTCTAACAATATTCAGTGGAAAATGTTCCACTTAGAAAACGGGACCGTGGTCGTCCAATGTGTCTATGCATGCGCGTCTAGGATTAGCCGGGCCGTCCTAAGTAAGCAGCATACGGTTGTGGGTCGAACGAAACGAGACAGTGTGTCTTAAAACGCGAGTCAGAATATATAGTAGCGGCCACCGTGCTCGTCGCTAATCCCATCGTCTCTTCCAATTTCGTTTACAACACGGCCCTTCCAATTTTGGTTTCCTAGTCTCACATGGTCGTTGCATGGCATGCAGCAGTTAATTTCCCGGTAAACGGAACCGACAAACGACTTCTAGGGCGAGCAAAGAGAAAGAAAGCGTTCGGCTTTGTGCGACTGAAGCGTTTGACGTTGTCAGACCGGGGTTAGCTTTAACAGCTTTCCCCAGCGCGCTGTTCTTTGCTGTCACGCGTAACCGGCATCGGTAAACGGTAAAAAGCCTCGACTCCTTTTCTTTTTTATTTCTCCCGCTCCGCGAACGAACGTGCGAACCTTTCACAAAGTTTGCCGTTTCTCTCTCTAATTTTGTTCTCCCGTCTTTTGCCCGACCTCTGTCGACCCTCCAATTAGCGATATAATTAATAAATATTTCCTCTCTCGGTGGAGAGGAAATTTTTACCTCGCGAACTTGCAAACAGTCGAGTATTTCCTTCTTCTTCTCCGTCTCTTATTTTGAACTTTTTTTGTTTTTCTTTTCTTTTTTTTTTTTTTTTTTTTTGAAACTTACGCTGCCTCGACTCGTTCCTTCCTCGAGCTTTTTCATCTCCTGTCCGCTCTCTCCGCGCGACGCTTCTAAAGTTACTGCGTACCCGGAGACAGAGAGTTCTCTCCGGTGTGATTCACGTTATTTGCAGAGAGCACGGAGCCTCTCCCGCAGGCTTTGCCTCCTTTCGTCGGCTCTTCCCTCTGCCCAACCGTCTTCGTACTACTCTTTCCAACCGATCGACCGTTCCTCGTCCCACCAGCCACGACCGG
>NT_176698.1:342200-365110 GCF_000188095.3 Bombus impatiens | reverse complement strand
CCAGCCACGACCGGTGACATAATTACGCACCGGCCGGAGGCTATTCCACCTGAGTCACTCGTCTTCACTTTCTTTTGTTCTCGTTGCCACACCGATGCCACTCGACGGGCCGGCGATCGTGCCGGTTTTAAATATCACCGTATCGAGCCCTCTATTTCTTAGATGACGCGTGTTATGTAACTTAAAACGCGGTTCCGGGCACGATCGGTCGATATGGGTTTTTTAACAACACACGTCCAATTACATTCGCCTCGCGTTGAAAATGCGCTTGATACGCCGTGCCTTTTGCTTCAGAAAGTTTACAGGGGTTTGCAACCCCTTGCGGGAGGCGATGGATGCAACATATGGTTGGTACTTTTAGTTAATTGAGAAAGACGCTCAAGAAGGACGAAGCGATTCCTATCGTAGCTTATTTTTGCTCCTTTTCTAGGACGACTTTTGTTCTAGACGCTAATTATTTAGTTAGAGAAATATTTGAAATTTCGAGATTCGTAAGTAGACTGTGGATATATACGCATTCGTATAAATAAAATTAAAAGGCACGGGGATGTACACATAGTAGGTTTGTAATATGCGAAAATATATGGAATATTCAAAGTAGAATACTCATTGAAGTATTTAACCCCTTAACCTACGATTTACGTTCGAGAATTTTTAGGCCGAAAACGTAAACAAGCGATTATACAGGGTGGTTGGTAACTGGTGGTACAAGCGGAAAGGGGGTGATTCTACGCGAAAAAAGAAGTCGAAAATATAGAATAAAAATTTTTCGTTTGAGGCTTTGTTTTCGAGAAAATCGACTTTGAATTTTCGCTTGAAAAATTAAAAAAAAAAATTTCTTTAAATTTTTATTCTATATTTTCGCGTAGAATCACCCCCTTTCCTCTTGTACCACCAGTTGCCAACCACCCAGTATATTATATTATGTATTATATTTGGCCCGATCATCGTACTACGGGCTATGCCCGTAATGTTTACGTTTGACCCGATCCTCGTACTGCGGGCTATGCCCGTAGTTGTAGGTTAAGAGGTTAAGTGAAATTCTATTTGTTCATGTAATTATATCCATAAATATTTGAACTTGCAAAAATAATGAGTACGCAACAATGCACACATTTTATATCTATGCCAATGTTATATAAACAGTTCAGAGGCCATTATGTCCAGCTTCGGAACAGAAGGATGATGGTATTATAGAAGCAGTTCATTTATTTCTTGAGAATCGAACATCAATCGTATGCTTGTGTAATGAAATTAAGAAATCAATAAAAAAAGAAGTTAACCAGTTTGGCTGGTCATAAAAAGATTGTAACTTAACTATCGCGCATAGGAAATACAAAACTACGGTGGCAGTAAACGTGCTAGCATTGAGAAAAAAGAGTTCATATGTCACAACCTTTTTTTTTTTTAAATATCCTAAACGACGACCGAATCCTTTCTGTTCGGGGGCCGTGACATGGATTCTCGATCACAGCGAGAAAGATGAAACGTAACACCCAGATCTGGAAGGGAAGACGAGCTTTCATGTTACTCGCACCCTCGGTCAAGTTTCGATGGTCGCGCGGGCCATAATGATCCTCGACGCTATCGCAAAAAGGAGTAAAGACGAGGAACAGCTAGAGAGCCGTGCCAAAAGCCCCGACAAAGCCGCCCGTTTTTTTTCCATCCTCCTCGTAGCTTCTTATTTTCATAGAACGGCTACGGTGTAGCGTAACACCGCGATCTCCGTATCAATGGCTCCCCTACTAAGCTCGCAGGTGTACCACCCTATTCACGACAAAAGAACGCATCTTTAGGACAAGTGTGTTACGCTGGCCGCCCCATAGAAACGGTTACACCGTGATTCTTGCCCCTCTTTCTCCCTCCAACTGGTTCCAACACCCTTTTACTCTGGCCCAACCCCATCACCTCAACCCCTTGCCTCGTCTCGTTTTTTAGTTACGTTTTTCAGATGGAACAGAAAGAGAGGACGAATCAGTGAACAAGTCTTTTCTGCATTATCGAGGGGACAGACCAGAGAGAGCGAGGCAGATCGTTGGGGAAACCAACTTGTGTGTATGGGAATCTCACAGGTGCATGGTTTTCTAAGAGTTTGTTCCTGGGCGAGGATCTCTGGCTCCATTGGCTCGTCGCTCTACGTACGGGGATGATTGTCGAACGAGAGATAGAAAGAGCCCTCCGTCTGACCGTAATAGTGATATTAAAACACAATATCCTATGGGACGAAAAAAGTTTGGAGCCGGTCGAGAGACGGAGCTGGCTCGAAGGTGATGACACTGCTCGAATGCACGTGCATGGGAATTCGATATCCAAGGGACTCTTCGTATACGCATGGCACGAAAAACCATTCGAACGGCGGAAGAAAAGGAGGAAGAGATGGGATGGGTCAAGAGTACCACCATCAAGTCCCATGGGTTAAGGATCGAGACGCAGGCGTTCGAAAATTCAATCGGACCTGTACGTAATCCCTCTGCGTCATCCATCGATACGTGTCGAGAGGTTACCTACGCCGAGTCTCTATTCCTCGTGCCGGGGAAAGGGACTATTATAGCAAGCTATAAAGAAGTGAAAGGCTCTATGCTCGTTCCTCAAAGTGTTAAAGTTTGTTTCGATATTCTTTTGTATCGACGAAAGACGAAATACAAAGGGGGACGCAGCTTCGTAGATTGGAAAAATTGTATTTGAAGCTTGGTTGAAGCGAAATACGTTGGTTGGTGGTGATTTGTAGATGAAGGATGGATAAACGTAGGATGGACGATGGCGAGTGGCAAACGAGAGGCCGTTGAACCTTTGATAGAGGCGCAATGTGGGGCTGTTTGGGTCAAAAGTGTCACCATAAAATCGTGTTCGTGAAAGGTTACCCGCAGTCAGGATTTGTTATCAGTGCTTCACGAGATATTTCTGTTCCTGTAGGTCAACCGAGGTCGTAATCCTCGATCATCCGTTTGGAACTAACGAACGATAGAGGCTGGTACACCTATGCTGTTCGTTAAAAAATTCCTACGGATACACGGGCTCGATTCTATTGAATATTCATTCCTCATTGACCTCGAAACAACGTCGTGGACGTAGTGCTTCTTTGCATATCTATTTTTATATCTCCGTTATCAAACGCTTACGAAACCTTACTCGATAATTATTCTACAAGCAATTCTGGTACAACGATACACGATATTGTCACGTTGTTCTTATGTAATCACTTCTCGATACTTTAATACAGAACTTGATCTTTGGCTAATGCATCTAGATTACAACGAATTCTCGTAAAAACTGATTTAATTTTTAATATATATCAACGACGTAACAAATTCATCAAATCGCAAAATTTACTAATGGTCCTCGATCAAGGTTGAAAAATCACTAACGATCCTTATTATCAAATCTTCTTATCGTCTGTAATCGAAAGAAGGAACTAAAATGTAATTTTACATCTCGACAGAAGAATACAATGAAATTATCGAATTATATTGCGAATAAATCCAAACAAAAGCGCGACAATTTGCTCTGATACCAATGTCGGCGATGCAAGGGGACGATAAAGGTGGAATCGTCACCGAGGCCGATGAACCTTTTTCTCTCTAACCTCGTGGGTATACATCCCTGACGTTGTGTATCTATCGATCGATCCCCGTATATCTTCCAAGATATGATCCCGATCGGACAGCGATCTTAGTCTCCTGTGACCTTGACCACTTAGTTCTGGTAGCGAATCTCTCGTGTGCACGTATATAGAGTGAGACGAGAGCCTTGGTGAAGGAGTGAAACGAGGTTTAACCTTGAGGAGTCCTGCCAGTCTCTTCTCGAGTCCCGATTGAGTTTGCACGCCTGCTCTTTTCAGCTCTTCCACTGGGCCGGGTCGAATTAAAAAGGGGAAAAAAGGGGCCGGTTAAGAAGCAAGAGAGAGAGACAGAAAGGAGAGAAGAGAACGATCTCCGGAGCCGAAGATACCGGGGTCTCGTCCCAGCGAACCGCGATAGCCACGTTTTCCGTTGTAAATTTCCCCAAAGCGCGAGTGGGACGTAAATCGATCAGACACTGCCTTTGGCTCGCTGTGGATGAGGTTTTGTTCGTTTTTGGGCCCTGCTCCTGTACAAGAGGGAATCGAGGGGCCTGATGAGTCACGGACGGTGCCCCGCGGCGAGGGTCCCAGTGACTCTCAACCTCTTTTCACGTTCTTCTATCGATTTTTCGCATTAAACGTCTCTTTTCCTCTATTCCAGCAAATCTCGATAAATCGTCTTATCGAACGGACCAAATAATTTCGTACGAGTATTCTTTTAATTCTTCTTTTAAAATTTCCCGTTTCTCGTGTCCTTCGAATTGAACATACGTTTATTTCACTGAAAGTCAGTTTTACTCCTCGTCCGAAGATACGCATTGTAGAAGGTAATCGTTATCGCGCGTACTGCGCATTTCCAAATTTTTTCAGAAATATCTAGCTGCGTCGTCTGACTCGAAGATAATGTCCCTCTGGAAAAAAGGAGGTACATTAAGAAGAAAAGCAAATATTTGACCACCTTGACGCACGAATCTGACGATCCGACAACTGCGTGCAACTGTCAGTGGTGCAGCAGAAGGAAAGATAACCAGAAAGGGACCGGCTGAGAACCACACGACGATAGCCAGGGGTTTGGGTACGTTAGGAACACGTGCAGTCTCGAACGGTCCAGGTCCCCCCTGTAAACGTGTTCGTGTTCAGATGGTACCGTTCGTTTGTGTGAGTTGAGATATAGGAAGGCTCCTCTCTCCCTCTCCTCGCAGGCAGAGCCAGGCCTTCCTCCTTCCTTCTCCCTTCCACCACCCTCCGGACCCCTGTGCCCCTAAGTTATATTCGAAAAGGGAGATTTGTATTTGTGCATTCGACGTATTGTTTGTGTAGGTTGCCTCCCCTGGCAGGTTAGCCACCTGTTGACTAACCTGAACCTTAGGTTTCTGCCCACACAAACCCCACGGACGACGATAACAACGACGTCGATGTGTTTTTAAACTACCCCCTCCTGTGGACCTTCCTTAATCTTTATTTTGCTCTTGTTTGGGGTAAGAGACCTCGACGTTCGAAGACTCGAGACTTTCTCGCGCGTAAAATCGATTTAAAAATCACGCGCAAAAAAAAAGAGAATGAAGATAGTTATTCAGTGAGATGATTTGATTTTGGGCAGATTCGACTGACTTTTTAGGATCCTTTATCGAATCGAGAAGCTTTCTGGGAGAGATGATGTGAATCTACGGGTCCGTGGAAAACACGTAGAACAAATTATTGAAAATTTAGTTGATAAATATAAAAGAGCAGAATCTTCTGTGAAGGCCATTATTAGATTGGAGATTTGTAAGGAGATTAATTTAATGTATAAATATGCAAAAATATATCGATTTGAAGGACAGTTTGTAAAGTATAATATTTAACGAGTGAAACAAATTTCTATACCTGGATGCTACTTTTCATAAATGTTTTAATAAACGCCAATATGAGAATACTAGGATCAAAGATTTGGAACAATTTATTTAATTCACCATCCTGCCTTACGAGGAAGCTTTATCCCGCAAGATTTTCAATTGTTAACAACAACGACAAAAGAGGTTTTATCAAGCGTCTTTGACCATGACGAAGAGCACAGATGCGTTGGTAAGAAGCTTCAGAGACACTATCAGAGGGCTGTGGATTGTAACGCGGAAGATGCCCGATGATTTCGAGGTCGTTGAATACATTTCGAACGACTGTGTAACATTTTTCATCAGCGTTCTCTCCTCTCGGATCTTTGCTCGCGATTTATCGCGCTTCTATTATTACTGAGGACTCGATCCAGGGCTAGACAGTATCCAGGAAGCGGGGAATGCAAATCGACTGGTGCAAGGGAAGCTGGAACAGAAGAGAATTCGAACGTGATTCGATTTAAGAGAAATAACCTGCAGCAGCTCGCGAAAGTGCTCGAACAGTTACCGCAGAAAATTTCTTTGAATACATCGTGTGCCTTATGCGAAACCTTTTGAAATATCATTAGCATTGTAATGATAAACGACGATCGTGACTAATTCGCAAAATTTGAAACCGATCTGAAAATGTATACGGAAGCTGCAAGATATTTCTATGTTTTAACCACTTTTAAATTTCATTGGTACCGACACGAGGAGCAACGATTACGATTATATCGGTAAATTTGACCAATCTGAAGATGAATATAAAATTACTTTAATTCAATTAATAACGTAGTACGAACAGATACTTTGAATTATATAATTAATCCCAAAGGTAGCTCCCTCTAAAAATATCATGACTTATTTATATAACGAATAATTGAACGTTTAAATATTTTAACGATCATTTCGACGTGCATGCGATAAATATCTTGCAGCTTTCATAAACGAATTTTCAGATCGGCTTCAAATATTTCCAATATAATAATGATCATTGCGTCTCGTTACAGATTTATTGCAAAATGTTTTTCATGATACATATAACGTATTCATAAAAAATTTCTATAACTGTTCACTGTTATACCCTGACAAGCCACTGTATGCATATCATCGATTCTATCTTTCTCGATATCGAACGGATGAATATCGTAGACACGGCCGTAGATCATCTGGTTCGGGGAGGATTTACGCGCGAAGGTGTGACCGGAGTCTAACGCTTTCCTGTAAATCTATCCTGCAAACGCATAGCCTCGTTGCTTCCTACGATGTTCCTCGGGCGATTCGACCCGTTATCGCTCGTCGATTCTCCCATTCGTTCGCTCATCACGCGTATACGAATCGTAGCTCGAATCGTTCTCGACCTCTCGAAACAACAGTTACGCTCGCTTACGACTCGCTTGGTAGTAGCCGTGGTCTAACCGTGGCCATGTTCGTGGCACGAGATGGTCAGGTTCAGCGAAGGGAACGATGAATGCAAATGGACGATGGCCACACGGACTTCTAACGTAAGCTGAATCGAGGAAGGAATCGAAGATAGCGTTCGAACGGAGGAACGGTGGAAGAGGGAGAGAAAGAAGAAAGAGTCTGATTGCAGGCGTTACATAAGGGAAGCTAGGTGGTTGGACGCGACCTTAGTCCGCGTCTACCGCGTCGATACAATCTCGACGCAACGAAGATATCCGCGTCTGGAATGAGATTTCCATCCGGAATTGCCGCTGGCCCGGTTCCAGCTGAACCTTCGGCTGCACCTAGCAGACGACGGATTCTAACGATCCTGCAAATCGATTCAAACGTATTCAAAGCTATTCTCCGAGACACACCGGGATCTATGTGTGTACACATACTATACTGTCACCGCACTATAATAGCTCCTCTCGCGTGCGCCGCTACAATAGACCTCGTTGTCAGTGTCTCGCATTAAGTCGACGATTCGACCGAGCACCAATCGACGAAGCTAGGCGAGGGAGGGAGACAGGCAGAGATAGTTGGAGAGAGGCAGGGACCTTACGAGGTTACTCGCGGAGAGCTGTTCTAGGAAATGAATAATTAACGCCTGTTGTGCCACGGAATAGATACCGATACGAGATAGACGGAAACTCGGGGGATGTTAAGTGTGGTCGGGGAAATTGAATGTCACCGATTGGCTCTGGGTTCGCGCGGTGTCGTTTGCGAAACGAAGACCGATGGTATTAGGTTGTCCGAAAAATTCCTTTCGTTTTATGAGGAAATCATCAATGACGCACAACGTTTTTTCTTTTATATTATTTTGTCGTATTACGTACGATCCATTTTGTTCTGTCGAGATAAACACCGCGATATTTCACAGACTTGGTTTCACGTTTGTATGAAGGCGCACTGTTAGAAAACACTTTTGCGGAAGAAAGACACTTTTCGGACAACCCAATAGTAAGTAAAGTTACTTCCAGTGGAATCTTATGGAATATGGTGTAATGCAGGTTTGTATAACGCAATGAAAAAATTGATTGTTCTTGTGTATAATGTAGAGTTGGATGAATATAATACAATTTTTAATCTTATTTTTCTTTTGGATATTCAATAGTCTTCTACGACAATTACTTTTTATATCTGAATTGGAGTAACCTAAAACCATGACATACAAGTCCTGACGTATTTTTCGCGTTGTACAAAAGCCAATTATAAAATTTCATTACATTAGTTTGAAATAAAACAGTATCGCCTGTAGTTCGTACAACTGTACTTTATACAAGAGAAGTTTTACGATGAAATAAATAGAATTCAGCACCAAAAGTTCAATTAATCGGACACTACCTAAGACTTCGTTCGAATAAAAATCAGACTCTGCATATGGAAAATGTAAAAAATTTCTAAAATCAACATACAACACTTCCATCAGCTGAACAGGAACACTCGCAATTACTATGTCGATCAAATCTCCCAGTCTATGGAACTGGGATCAAAGTAACTAATGGACAAAGTGCATTCGCATCGATCGATCGGTGCAGTACTTAACTGGATGAAATCGATCGCAAACATCGAAATCGACCAAAGCACAAAGACGGAACAAGATCAGAGAAACAGGAGGATCTGTATCATAGGCTGTGTCACGTTCACCTAATTTCCTTTTCGTTATTCATAGGGCGGCATATCTCCGTGTTCGGTGCCAGGTTTACGGCTAATTAGCGACCCGATCTACTTGCAGCGATCGAACCGGTCAGGGCAATAATTAAGTCGGCTAGGATCGCCGCGGCATCGATTACCTCTGTCGATAATTGCGGCTTAATATCGTCGGTTTAATGCTCTCGAAAGCAACGAGGCGAACGTGTCGGAAGTAAAAGCCGCGGGGAACGTTGTCATTGGGAATTAATGTATTTCGCGGCCGCTAATTGCATTATTCACCGCGCACCACCCTGTCCTTCTGTAATCTCGGCCGATCGACCACTTGTATCGGTCCGTGTAATCGGTATCCGCGGATTATTTCGTTTCATTGCATCCAACCGCTCCACGCGCCGCTTTGCGTGGCCGCGCACGTTGCAGGATAATTGTTTCTCCGCGTCCGCCAACGATCGGTTATCCAACACGTAACAGTATTCGTTTCATCTGTTTATTTAATATTATCCTCCCCTTTCCTTTGAATATCCGCATTTGCGATGGGACATATGAACCAACGTTGTACAACGCTATACTACCGAGTTAAATTAAGCTGTTTTATTTTTATTTATTTATTTATTTACTAAGCTTTGTGTGTGCGCGTAGAAAATGAGAAACGATGTATTAACCGTACGATCTTTCCATGAATTTTCTCCGCGTTGAAGCGATGATGCGTGGTCGTGTTAATATTATCAGAATTGAATTTTCTAGGTTTCATTTCCTACGCCCTTTATATTTTGGAAATAATCATCGAGGAACAATCTGCTATCATTTTAAACAAAAGAGAGGAAAACGCTCGTCTCTAAAATCAATAGTTTCTAACAATTAGACTTGTTAGTAAAAATAATTTTTGTCTGTTATACGTAATGTGAACTCACCAATTCAAAGACTCCAACACTATACATCGATAGTAATGATATAGTTTACATTTCACATGCTGAATAAGCAACACGAAAAAAGACACTACAGCGTCGTTTAACCACCCTTTAAGGATTTCTTGCAGAGTAACACTGTTCTATATCTTGACACAAAGTGAAATTTGGAGGAATCAGGTCGACGTAGCAGTGCCACACATCCGTTTCTCGCGTCATCAATACCAATGAACGTCAGGTTCCTGGATCTCGAACGGGGCATATTCGTGTCGGTGGCACACGAGTTCAGAGATCATGCCAATGACGTTTGATGGACACACGGGAATCGGTTGCGCGCGCGTGCCTATCACTTTCTCGAGACGTTGGCCGTGCGTGGATACGTTGAAAGGGTTAATCTTAATCGTTGCGGCATTATCGACGTAGCCAGGGGCGTGACAGATCGTAATCACTGCTGTGAGACAGGTGATCGCGATGGTTGCGAATATTTATCCTATGAAACCACCGACGAACTGTACCGTAATCCGAACGAAAGGAAAGGATCGGTAACGAAGTGTCGCGGTCTGTTAATCCGCGACAATTATCGAGTTGAGTCACTGTTTCAGGAAAAACCTGGCTTGATTTTTCTGAAGCGATTAAGAAGGAACGCTTTAGATCGTTCGATGCAATTGTCGGCCGATTTTTCATCTTTTTTTTCGGATCGAATTGCTTGTTACACTCTGTTACGATATATCCATTGAGTTTTTAGCCTGTTGACTTTAACCTTCCAGTTGAATTGGTTCGAGATTGGCTCGAGATCGATAGATTTTGACAGAGATACTTGAGGTGATAAAAGTTTTTTGTCAGACAGCGGAGATATCGCAGCGGATAATTACGAGGCACGCGTTACCACACGGCATTGTGATATTGCGACAGACAAAGAAACTCGTCGATCGAGATTTAGCTGTTACTCGAGCGATTCCTGCTTCTTGTTACCGCGTTGTTCGATCGTGTTCCAAAGAGGGCGATATAATTAGCAGAAGTACAGCTTCTGGTCGTTGAATTAAGAGCTCGTGCCCGAGAATTTCTAATCTTTATGCTCTGTCGTAAATGGCGAATTAAATACATAAACAATCATGCGCATAAGACAAACAATTATTTTATAGTTATATTACGTCGTAGAGCTAAATTTGCCACAGACTATCTTTCACCGAAGAACGTCCCTGTATTGTCACGATCGAGCGCTTGTCTAGAACCTCTCCAACTTGTGTTTTCATTCTTCACTTCGAGATTATTCGATTGGAAGACACGAATGTAAGTATCGCAAATTAGCGAGAACGTTTAGCAAAAGAAAAGGAATTATCATAGAGTTCTCTTTCGATTTAAAAAATTTCCGCAAAATTTGCCACAGCAAACAGAAATCCAACGAAATCCTCAATTGTGATTTCCACTTGCCCGCAGTTGGTACGGTGCCATAAGTACCCAGCAGCGGATACTATCCACGTGTTCCACGATTTTTCAATGGGACAACCTGCCGCGGAAGCCTTCCATTTCAAACTTGTTCACCAAGGACGATCCATCATCCAAATGCCTGGGCATTCGTTTGCAGAAGGCAAGGCTTCGAGTGTTCGTAAAACGAGCAGTAAGGGTCGCGTCTCCTGGCGTCTCTTCCGCCAAGAAATCACTTAAACGGCGCGGAACGGTAGGATCTGCCGCGGCAAATCCGCATAATGCCCGGATCGTAAGGAATGGCTCCACCAACTTACGCATGATTTATGTTTTAATCACAGTTTACAACGGAGCCACGCTCGCCCACGTTTCACTGCTTTGACTTTGCATAATGGTCTGGAGCGTGAACGCAGTACCGTGCAAAGACAGGACGCGCGTGCTCCTTTGCTGCTCCTTGTTATTGGTTAAAGGTTTCCGTTTCTTCTGCTTTCTTCGAGCTATTCAGAGTCCAACAGCTCCCAGCGATCGTCCTCGTTCCTTTGGCGTGGCAGCTCTTTTTCCTCTGGTCACCGTCTTTCTCTATTACTCTATCGGTTATCTACTCTTCAAATTGCATGTGTTACGTGCCCGATGCTCCGCGTTGTTGTTCCATTAGTCTCGGCAAAGGTACACCGTGGCCGAAGCGAACGATCGCTTCTTCTCGGAACCTTGCTACGCGATCCCCGCGCAATGTAGGCCAACCACGTTTATCCGGCGAGTGTTTCGCGCGCGATGTTTTGCTAAATTATCCAACTGCCAGGCGGGATCATCGTCCCGGGGAATGTAGGAACTATTGGACGAGCAAAAATCCAGGAAGTTGAGGTAAAATGGACGAGATCTCTGGATGAGTTTAAGTTACGGCCTTCGAGCTGATTTTTCCGCGGTTTATTCAGATCGCTCGTTTCGCTGAATAAAGATCGGTCGGTGAAGCGAACTGAGCGCATGAAAAAATCGAAGGTGGTAGAGCGAGGATGCGTTCGTAGGTTTGGAGTTTAAATTGGACCCGTGCTACGTGTTGAATTTCTTGTTTAGCATTCGCCGTAACGTGTCTTCGATCGTTGTGGGGATATTAGGAGATTTTATGTAAACGAACCTGAGACACGGACAGACAAAGCTGGCATGTAAACAAACAAACTCGGAATGTAAACAAGTAAACGTAGAATGTAAACAAACAGACGTGCAATGTAGATATAAATAAGCAGACCTTAAATGTAAATAAACAAACGCGAATGCATCGGAACAAATTAGGCATCCAACCGAGCAACCTTCGAATGCACGCAAGAAATCTAAAATATAAGCAAACAACTTCGTGATGTAAACAGACAAATCTAAAATATAAGGAAACAGGCACAGGATACCTTTCTTATAGAAACAACGGATTGTGGTTGATCAAAGAATCCGAGCTAATTTTCCTCCATTATATCTCCATCCCTCTTTTACTCTATTTTCCAACCAAAATCTGAAATTCCATCTGCACCGGCGAAAAGGAAGTACAAATCGAGAAACACAGTTGCAGGGCGAGGTACTGGCTACGAAGTAAAGCGCAAGAACTAATTATGTTCTACTTATTCCGGCACAAAGAAAGGTCGAGATCTCGCCGTGAAGGAGCAGCCCTGGTTTTTCTGTAAAAAAACCTCGAGCGAGTCCGATCAATTTCTCAACGACCAACCGTGACAAATGATAGGCATCCGTGGTGAGTGCCTTATCGAGAGAATCGAGCTTACACCGGTGAGCTTGATCGAGTTTACATAGCACGCTCGTTAGGCGAATAATAATCCGCGACGTTCGCTGCCGGCCTCATAGATAAGCCGTTCACGATTCGCTCATTATCACGCTGTGTCGTGCGCCGGTCATACGTACTCCAGCTGCATCATATCTACGTTCTCTGGATGCCTCCGTGATCCTCTCGTGATGTACATAATTTTCGTAGAACCACTGCTCTATAGAATATTCATAGTCATTATAGTGATAGTTCCACAAGTAATTGAAACTCTACAAGTAAAACAACCTTCGCTGCTAGATTGTGACTGCAATACGAAGGAGGAAAATTCAAACTTATCAAACTTCATCGAATCGTTTTCATACAATTTCAGTAGTTATATCGCGATATCGATATTTAGATACAAATAATTGAAACTCTCTATTGTAAATATAGTAACTTCGATAGGTAGATTTTACGATTAGAATAATTTTTTTTTATTGCCTCAAACATCGTCAAACGTGCACGACAACATTTCGTAGAATATTTGCAATTATATTATCATACTGAAACCTCCACAAACGAATAGAATCTCTGCGTTACAAGAAATGTAACCTTCGCTAATAGACCACACGACCAGAATACAAAGAAGGAATTCCTTCGCTCCTCCTCAAACTTCGTCAAATCTCTCTAATAACATTATGGCCAATTATCTTTCAATTAAAGCAACCAGCAGACGTATCCTTCAATCTGTGCGCGCTCGAACTTTTATCATCAAGCCAGATCCACCCCATTCACGTTATCGGCTGGAATCTTGATTCCACTGTGAACGAGCCTTTGACGACGAGCTGGACACGAGCTTTGAGAGATGTTCGCTTCTCGATGATCTAAACTTGGCCTTGCCGTTTCCCTCTCGCGTCGCCCTCCCCGGCTCAGGAAAAGAGAACAGATAATTCTAAGATTATAGGTTGTCCGAGTGTCGAGGCTGTTCGTGCAACAGCAACGACGGCAGCCGGTATCCTTTTTCCAGGATCTTCGGCAGCTCGATGGGAATACAAACACCGCTGGCCATGACACCGTAACCTTACCCAACGGTTGATTATCCGTGCCGATCGTTAGGATCATCAGCCATCTCGTGTCATTAGCTTCATTGTGCTCGCGTCGATGATGCTTTCGCGGAGTCGTTTGCATAATGACGCGCAATTATTTATCTGGAGTAAGGTATGCTGGCGGCACGCTTCGGATGCAGCTGAATGATCGCTTAGCGTGATTTGGCAGGACCATGGGTCCACTTACGTAAGCGGTATTAGCATTTCAGAGATTTCTGAACGATGACGCGACCGTTTGTATTTTTGGAGTCATTCGGGACGAGGAACTTGCTCAGGTAGATCGACGATTTTTGATAGGTCAAGGTCATGCCTCTCGATTGCCATTTTCATACAATTTGCTCCAATTACGATTATTTTCAACTTTGTGTTATATTTTCAAGTTCGTGCTATAGTTTTTGGGGCAACGTTTAACGCTTGTTCGGATGAATCATGTCACTTGATTTCGATCGACTCGAAGTTAGGTGACTCGAATAATTTGAAAGCATGTCTCGAGTAAACTAAATATCAGGTTCACGTGAAAATTGTTTCAATTCAAGTTGCTTGAACCGAAATAACTCGAATAATCTGTAAGAAAGTTTATTAAGGTATTTAAAGACCTTGAGAATGGAAAAGTCCAACAGAGCTGACTACAAATCTTCCACTTATTGTCAAGAAATATAGATATATCCAGTATAGGATTACGTTTGGGTTGATATACTTTCTAATCGGAAGATTTGCGATTTGTATAATATTACATAGTTTTAAACGCACGTTTAAAGTTTATAGTTACCCGAATCGCGATCAATTTTATTATATCGATAGAAACAAGAGAAAATCGAGCGGCACGATTACTTTGGATTACTCAGCACTGAACCGTAATTCTCTTTTTTTCGCGTCACTACTTTTTCGATGAATCGTTAAGATGACTTCTTGCTCAAGGATTCATCGAGCGGTACGCGTATCTAGATCTCGCGTAGCGCTCACCTTCGGGGCGTATGATCAGCGTGATCAGCTAATAACGGCACCGTTCATCACGGCAAAGACAATGCGTGTCTCTGAATGACGTTTACGAAAGTCACAACGGTCGATCGATCTTCTCTATCGACACGACGTGTCTTGCAGCGATTCGCAACGATTAAGAACCCATAATCGTCCGCATTATGCACACCTCCGCGGAGAAAATTGTGGCGATTAGCCGCGAAGGATGTGTAATTTTTTAATTAACATCTCTCTACGTATATCTCGCGTCTCGTTTCTCTCGGTTATTTCGTTTTAGAAATTACAGTGATTACGGAGCATTAGCATCTCCTTTTTTTTTCCTCTTCGTTTATTTCTATTTTACGATTCTCTTTTTCTTTCTCCATTGTGCTCGCCACGCGTTTGATTGCGTAAGGTTGCATGATATCTCCGCTCGTTCCGGTATCGATAATTAAGTTTTGATGGAAACGCGAAATCCACGACCGTGTCTCTGTAGATAAAGAAACGAGAAAAACGACGAAGAAGATGACGAGGATGTATTGGACGATCGCCAGATGTTCCGCGAGCGGCAATGAGATAATATTTTAAGAGACGCGCAATTAACGCGATGATTGCGCTCGCTGGAGGAAACAATACGTCTGCCGATACGATCTTCGGCACGATCGACGTCGCGCACAGGATAATGTGTTCTGCTGGAAATAATGCCTCGCTTTAGAGCCCCGGCTCTTCAGGGAATTTCATTTGCCCGCGTTCGCCGAACTCTCGCCGATGAATTTCCGCGTACGCGTACGCGTATCTGACCTCGTCGTTTGTTTTAACGTGCCATTTCGGTGCCTCGGTTCGCGTTTCTCTCTATTTTCGACGTATACGTATATCGGATAGAAGGTATTCAAAGAATTTAAAATACATTATAGATATAGACCTTGCCATGATAGAAACCATATACTGTGTGTCTATCAGAAAACTATGCATACAGTTGCTCAGCAAAGCATTCGAATGCTCTAGTAGAAACTCTTGCTGAACATATTTTATGTTTTAAACGAAACAATATGAAATTCCATTAGCACTGTAAGGAGACTGTAAGGAGGAGGGACAAGCATGCTCGTACTGATAAAGTTTGGAGAAAATCTGAAGAGGTACATGAAAACTTGAAAATATTTAGCGCAAGTATATGTTTCACAGAAAACACGGAGATATTCAAACGGTTAATTAACCACCCTATTAATAATCCTCGATATTCAGCACTTAGTTTGCAATAAATATCTCGTAGCTTCTGCATATATGTAAATTTTCAGATTGGTTTCACAATGCCAGTTTTATCTCATTATCACGCTAATGAAATTTTACAATGTTCTACGTAACACAATGTGTTGTCGAATTAGAACAGCATTTTTGTACTACTGTAACGAAGATATAGAAGATGCTGTTGAGACTAAATGTGTACGAAATTCATAAACAGTGATTATAATATAAGATAAAAATTTAGAAGAGCCATATACAGTTCACAGGACACAGCTCGTTTCCTGCCGCCATAACTGACCATATCGTAACGTTTTGATTTTCCACGAAACACTTAGGCCAAAACCGCAAAACACAAAAGAAGACAAGAAACGAATTAAGTGCCGGAAGGGAGATAGTGGACGGCCACTCGGACGAAAATTCCATATCCATTGACCTAAAATTTCACGATAGTTTAGTGAAGATGCAGCAGGATCGACAATGAGCAGCGGTAAAGCTTTCCCTAAGTGACCTTAAAATAATAAGTTGAAGATAACAGCCGGCCGATGTCGGTAGTATGACAAGCGCGCGCGTGTACGCGCGAGCTGCGGGAAATGTAAGCACGGCCACGTGTTACAAGGCAACACGTGTCGCGTGGTACCAGTGAAAATAAATCATGCGCCGCTGGGACGAAGGAGAGCAGCACGGTGGCTCCGAAAGAGTGTCGGAGAGAAGAAATTCGAGAAAAAGGTTCGGACCCTTGTCAGGCCGCTTCGTTTTGCCTCGTGCCATCGCTCGGGTACGCGTCGAACGATCGAAAGCAAAGGATTCGAACGGTGATTCCTGACGAATTTCTCCTCTTCCAAACGACGAACGAAATTTGTCGATTTGAACATGAGCAGGAGGCGTGACAAAATGCGCCTCAACGAGGCTTCTTTGAAATACTTTGTTCGTTTCGAAAAGAAAAATGAAAAAAGATGTTGAGAATATGATTTTTCGATTCTTCTATCGATGTATTCTACGAACAGGAAATCGAGATCGGTGGATGTCGCGGAAATGAGGAATGGAAATAGCAAAAGACACGAGGAAGCGGTTGAAATTGGTTCAGAATTGACATCTTGGCTAATGATCTTTTTAGTAGGTATTTAAGCGAGAGTTAGATAGTCACTGTCAGATAACATAATGTTGAAATATTGTACACAATTTATGGTTGATGCTCGTCAACTTAACCTTTGTTACGATACAACGTGTCGTTTTCAGAATAGAAACATTAATCCTTATCACGATTGTGACTCGATATTGTAAGACAAGAAGTTGAAATAGAAACGAAGATTATCAGAGCTTGAAAGCTTAGCAGTCACGTGAAAATCGTCCTACAACGAAACCTTAGATTCAAGGATAACGAAGTTTCGATATTGAAAGTCGCTGAATTTTAAAAAAAAAAAGAGAAGAAAAAGGTATATATATAAAATCCTAAAAAATTATAACGAGACTCCACTTTCCAGTGGATCGAAAAATGTTCCAGTGAAAAACGTAGACAAATTACGATAAAGGACTTCGGTTCTCCGTAACGATTACAAAGTAACGCGTGGACTTCCTAGGAAATTCTCCAGAGGCCACAAACAGGCCGTTGAGACGTCATTAACAGTGTAACACAGAGAGTCGGTTCGTTTTACGGTGAAGTTCGGCGCACGGGGAGAGGCGCATTAAAAAATCGAGCACGGGCTTTGCTTAACGGCCGTTTAACGCGCATAACTCGAAAGCTTCCTCTGCTCTGTAAATCGATGCCTGTCAGACCGGCGGCTGACGAACGTTGGAACGCCCGTACAAAGAATATACTTGTAAACTTCTACGAGCGCGTTAATGTACTTTTTACGCCTCTGTGGATGGTCCTCGCTGGTTTATGCTTGGCCCAGCGACGGCCAGCGTCGTTTTCCTTCTGTCACGAACCACGGATTTGCTTAAGCGACGATTCCACCGGTCTGACGACCGTGTTACGCGCCACGTTACCTTCTTATAGCATGATAAACATTGTGCGCGATTGTGTAAAAATTGTCGGTTTTAGTGGCTACTAGAAGCGAGTTTGAATTTAAAGCCCTGCAACTCCACTGGATTTATTTTGTACTTGGTTTTGTAGCACTTTTCCCAGCTTTCGCGATGAGATTGTATTTCAAGTTTATACGATTCAGATAAAATTGGCAAGTTACGAGAACTTATTGTTAGTTGGTTTTCCAATGCAGAATTTGTTGACGTCGATTATTCATATTTTAACGAATGATTATTTTGCACGGAAAACGTGTTTAACTCAAACGACACTTCAGTTCAAGGGCAATCTTCTATGTTGTAAGGAGAATAAGACTATTAATCAACTGGTCAGACCAGGATACGAGCGTGGATATTCTACTTACTTTAATAATCCACTATAACTAGTTTTTACTTCAACTTTTATTTCTTACTTCAACAATTAATAGACTCATGGTAGAGATAGTCCTTATCAAACGTTGCGATTTTTTTTTTTTTTTTTATGATATTGCATTCTCAGAGACGAAATTCGCAACATAGTAAAACCGATATTATACAAAACCTACTTCCTTCGCTTATTATCAAATGCGAATTGACCAGTTTTACAAAAGCAACCCTTATTGGAATTATTTTTACGTTTCTACTAACAAGATTATTATTTTATCAAGATATTACAATCGTCGCTTTCCCACACGCTTCACGCGTCAAGTCAATTATTTTGCCGAGTAGCTTGAAATCTATGGAATAAGCATCAATATTTGCTTCATATTTGGATAAATCTTCAAACGATTCTTCTGTGGTGACTTTATCCCGATAAATCTCACGTGCAAAATATGGCCCTACAATTTATCAGACGGTATCTCATGCCGATTGTTTTTTCCGGAACGTTCTCGCCTGCGAGACCGCAACAGTCCGAGCGAAGCTACTCTCGGCGACGGAAAAAAGCAATTCGGTAAATTCGGTAGCCGTGGACCGGCGTCGGCCATACAGTTGTAAATCTGAACCGGCATGTTGACGCGCTTTTTATATTTGTAACGGTTGGCGGCTCTTTCCCGTTTATGTTCCGGCGCGAACGAAATTCATTGCGCTGGTTGTTATCGCGCGGAATAAAATGGACGCGGGGCTAAATAAAAACCTTCGTTGTCTCCTGTGCAATGATTCACGAATGAGTAACAGCTGCCGCGTAAGGAATGTGCTGCGTATCATTTTCATACGCAATTTTGTTACTACGTATCGCTTTCGTATTCGGCATTGCGATTGAAGATCGCGATCATCGAAGATCGAAAGCGGAGAAGATGAAACGAGAAAAATTGTGAGAAATGAAAGTTATCTGGTTGTTTGATTATTTGATAAACTGAAATTGGAGTATTGAAATTGCAGAAACTGAGTATTGGAAAATAGAATTATATTTTACGTTATAATACAGTCGAATCTCGGGTAACTGGAACCTCAAGGGAAGTGCTAAGATGTTCAACATAGAAATTTCGATAAGTCGAAAGTAAGCAAGTAAAGGAGGTTTAACAATCGAAACGTCGATATACAGAAGCTTTGTACGAAAGCACAATTACATTCACCTTGTCGGAAAATGTTACTGGTTTAAGCCTCCTCTTCGAACTAATTTTATTCAATGTACGTAAATTCGAAAGTTAAAGACACGGGAGACATTAACAATTGCGCGTGGTCGAAGGGCAAAGAAGTAGAAACACGGCTTGTGTCACGTATTATGCTACTTGAGACAATCCTAACGGCTGGAAGAAATGAGACAATATCGAATCATTGGTTTCTCACTTCTTGTGATGCGGTATAGCTATAGGTATACTTGGAGTTGCAGAGGCAGCGGCGATAGAAATTCGATTGCTGTACTACAGTGCACATATGAAACATGTAATTGATTACCAACGATTTGGCAAAGACACAGTGGGAACATGCAAAGTAATTAATAATCGTATGATTACAAGAAACACTGCAGCTTTCATCGTGGATCCCAGGTAGTTGATCAGGCTAATACGAATCTCTAAAAGACAGTTGACAAATGTCGCCTTGACACAATTACGAAACAATTACTATTATAATCGGTAAAGATCGTGAGTCCGCCGTAGATTGAAATTAATCATTGAAATAATAAAAAAGAAACTCGAAGCAAATGAATTTATATCCTCGTTTAACACCTGCATAAAACACCAAGACTGTCTTTCACGTCATTTATCGCATTCCAGGAATTTCGCTACGTACGATCACTTAATTGCAACAAAAACCGATCGAAACCTTTTGCAAGCGAAGATCAAACTCTTGGCTAACTACAAAGTCGTGGTACGATGTTAAACAAGATGGTTAACAAACTAGAAAGACGCGAACGTCCTATTATTTCCTCGCATGAAATTAACGAATTTGCGAAATACGAGAAACGTGTCGAGGCAAATGGAAATGGTGTGTCGTTGTGGCGGGCAGGGCGAATGGAAAAATCGCGGAAGATCCGTGGAAACGCGTTTCAATTGCCTGGAACGGTGTTGCGAAAGTGATCTGTGACACGCAGAATCTTCCCAGGCTGCTAAAGGACAACGATACTTGTCCGATGAGTCTCTTCCATTCTCACGGAAGAGAAAAGTGCGCTCGTGATTATGTTCGTAGCGCAGGTGCGCGTCGGTGCATCACGTAGCCATGCTCGCCAAAAGCGTAATCGCTGACGTTCAGGCGCTCGGCGACCGTCGAGTGAATCACGTCGAGGGATTCAGTTTTACTTAGAGAAATGATGCAATCCAGTTTTCCTGTCGACCGGGGATAGAATTTTACTTAGGGTAATGGTGCAATTCTTTTGCTGTCCTCGAGCTTCCGTGAACGCGCTGAGCTTTTTAAGTACAAAGGATTTTTAGATTCCCGGTAAAGTAATCCCTCAGCTTGCACGAAAGGTTGCCAAGTTCCATCCTTTGCTTCAGAAAAGCAAATACGAAATAGAAATACGTAGGTTTCGATAGAAATGTTCGTGAAAAGTGAAATGTTCGTGACCTAAGACCTAAGCTATGAATAGTGGTAATATTCAAAGTATTATCGATACATGGGAAAGTGACATTTACATATTTCGTAAACGAGTCAACAGTACGTAGTTCATGCGTTAAACATTATCGTGAAATATAATTTCAGCAAAATTATGGCGATGTTCGTAATAGAATAGACGACATTACACGTCTTCGTACAAACGTCGTATCTCTTTTAAAAATTCCTGAATCGAAGCAAGATCTGCCTCTCGCGATTTAATCCTAAACTTACAAAATATTCAATGGGTCGGTGCCTACGGTAGACATGCTATTTCGAGGAATTTTCTCAACCGTATAAAAGAACCAAATATCTCGAAACACGGTCAGATCAAAGTCGAACATTGAAATCCATAAAATCTATGCCGAGAATCTTTCGAAACGATTCAAACTCCAGAATTTTCTACGCTTTCGTCGCCAGACGATAAATACATTGAATTGTCTCCGAAGTAAAGACGTCGGATCAAGATCCCCAGACGACGAACAAATGTAAAAACAATCGAAAAGACGTCGCTATTGCGAAGATCCAACTTCGTCAGACCTAAGCAAAGAGCTTTCGTGTCGAGCCCTAATAGAGAACACGAGCAACCGCTGTATCCCAGCTGCGTCTACGGGCCACGTAATCGAGAAACACGCCAGGCTCTTCCTAGAACCCAGAGACTAACACTGATCGTAGTATTCACCGGGTACCAGTTTTGATAACAGGTCCGAAGGAGCACGCGGCCGTATTCCCTCTGCTCGCGGCAGAGCAGTAAGCCAATGGACCAAGGTGATCGTGCAACCGCCCCGCTGATTATCCGCGATGTTTGACTTGATCTATGGAGTCACGTAGCCGGATCAATATTCCGTGTACGTGTTCGAATGCGTGCAAATACTGGTAGCCGGTGTTAGATACGCGTCTTTCTCGCCTACCCTCTTACCCACCCGTTCTCTTCTGCCTTTCTCCATCTCTCTAACCGTTCTGCCTGTCCCCATCTCACACGCTCTAACCAACCAAAGCCTCCCTTCCTTCGTCTCTTCCATGCACCACATTACACGTTCCCTCCTTCTCTGTACCGTGTGGTCTCGTGAACATGGAGAATGCGTACGTACTACGTGTCTAATTAGCGAAGCAAACAGTGTAGTTTCTAGGTAGGGAACGATAGGTACACAACGAAGAGGGCACACGAGACGAAGCAACGGGTCGAATCGCGCGTCGTCGTGTAGATCCATCGTCGGACCCGTCGCGATACTACTCGCCGAAAGTCGTAACCAAACGCACCTTCGGATAGATCAAGGTCGAAGATCGACCGCATATTAACAGCAGCCGCTATTTGCCGTGAGGATCGACGATGGTCTGTTAATCGGTATTAATTGGATCAAGGTAAACCCGAGTCGCGCCTAGAACGCGCCATGTATATCTGTTAACCGATGCCACGGGAAATTACGCGCGGCTGGAAACAGCGGGAGAGCGGCGCGTTCTCGTTGCGGATAGAAATGTCAGGTTGTCGGATTTTATGGGTACCGGGCATGGTCGTGCACACATAAGGAGGCTGGATAATTACGATCGTAGATCGTCTCGGTGTATTGCCAAAGGAATATCTAAATATCGAGAGGAATCTAATTAAGCGATATTCTAGTCTGGTTTCTTCTCGCCTCGACTGTAGGCTCGATAAGCTCGATCGATTATATCGCGGTATTCCAATATTTCTACCGCTATCGGTTTGATCTACCAAACACTCGACGAGGTAAAAATCGAAGCACAGTTAACTGATTCCTCGCTTCTGTTTCTCGGAGGAAGCTTGGCAAAAATGATGTTAGCCAAGACGAATGGCTGCGGGGGCAACGATCCACGGCTCGCGCAAAACACCGCGTTTGCCCGCTCACTCGCTCGGCGAGTACGCGTGTCTTGTGCGCGTCTAACGAGTACATAAAACACGGGAGGAGAGGGACAGCTATCCTCGCGTTCGCCGCGCTCGGATATTAATTCCCGTTCGCGCGGATCGCGCGAGCGGCCGCC
>NT_176698.1:337746-341569 GCF_000188095.3 Bombus impatiens | reverse complement strand
CCGCCGGCTAGAGCGCTCGAGAGGGCCGCGAAACGAGTTACTAATAACCGATAGCATCGCCTGCCTCGCCTTCGTCCCTCTCCTTTCCTCTCTTACCTTTTCTTTGGCCGAAAGCCGGAACGAGAGGAGAGCGAGGCAGAGCACGTGGATTAATTGACCGGTGGCGACGACGCGAACAACCTCTGGCTGGTTCCTCTGACGTCGGCCAATCTGCGTTTACACCGTGTAACGGTAGCGTTCTGGGAATGAACGGGGACGAGCAAAGAGGAAGACGAAAAACACGAGGAACGAGAAGCGGCAGAGAAAGAAGAAAACGTCCAGAAGATAAAGAGAAGTATAGACGTTAAAGAGGATGAGCAGGGGAAAGAGAATAAGAAGTGAAAGAAGAAGAAGATGAAGAAGAGGAGGAGGAGGAAGAAGGGGAAGAAGAAGAAGTTGAAGAAGAAGAAGAAAAAGAAGAAGAAGATGAAGAAGAAGAAGCAGAAGAAGAAGACGACGACAACGACGACGACGATGACGATGATGATGCAGGGCCCTCGAGCACGCAGCTGGCTCGTCGTGTCTCGTGCATTATGCCATCGTGTAATGCCTATCTCATCCAAGGCCAGTTGTACTACAGTCCTCGCTATATACCGCATATATCGCAACGGAAAATAAATGGTTGCGCAACAGCCTTCGTGGCTAAGACAGGCGATAGTGCACGAGGGTGCTGCTACTCGCGCGCGATGCCGCCGTGGTGGCATAAAATTATTGCCTCGTTTATTCCAGGCAATGATCTCATTGCCGACTATGGCTGATATCGGGACGTCGATCGTTGGTCGATCAAGGGAGCGTGGAATTCACCGCGTTCTCATAGCGAAATTTATCAGGTCGACCAACGTAAGTGTAAGTATTTAGCGATGTATCGGCCGGGATACGCCGGTGAGTATCGACGCGTCGTGTATTGACGATCGTCCGTCTCCTCGCGGAAAGATCAGTTTGTTTCGATAAACCTGTAATTTCTCCGATCTCGACCGAGCCACCGCTGCCAGTGGCTTGTCCCAGTTCCAACGAAAAGACGTAAACAACGAGCCGGAGGGAATTATCGTAAGAAGTATCGATGCACCGTGAAACGATTTACAGTGTACCATATGTGTTTCGTTTATCTTCGTTTTCATAGAAATTGTACATTATGAGACACGATTAGTCTTTAATAACGAAGAACAACAAACAAGAAGAAACGACAAAAGTGAGAAAACGAGGCGAGATTATACTAGATCTAATGAAAATAAACAAAATAATTTTTAGAAACAAATATTCTCAAGCTACTCGAATACGACGATTGCAATGGAGAATATTAATATCATTTAAGCGAACTTCTTTCCTTTTGACGAGCAGAAGTCATATTCTCGTGGAAAACTGTCCGTTTGTCATGCCACTAGCAACGAGTTGAATACTCTGATTTCAAACGTAGATCGCTTAAAAATTATTCATAATTTGCCGAACCGTAAGGTAAATTGCTTGGCTAGATCGAAGTATTACTACGAAATATACTAACTCGAACAGTCTTACCTTGGTCGTTAAAGCTTATATTATATAAATTATATTATATAACATTTAATCTTACCCCAGACTCGTTGGATATGTTGTATCGTATCAAGGAACGATCGCATTCGAAGCAGAACGAAAAGAAAATTAGATAAGACGACGAATAAAAGGGGATAAAAGAATCGAACATGCTCGATCCCGAGATATCCTCATTTTGTACATTGGAAATATACAAAAAGCTCGTTAAGTCGCGAGGCGTGTACGCGTTGCCTCCTGCGGGGAACGCACCCGGGGACGGCTGGCCGCGGACCGGGGACCCTTAAATTCGGAGTCACGTATAAACGGGCGAACGGAGGAGGAACCAGTGAGAGTTGGGTATAAATACACCACGAACGGGTCCCTTCTCGAACCAGAACCTTAGCGATAAAAAAAGGAAGGGAAGAAAAAAGACGGAGGGGGCAGAAGGAGCGAGGAAATAAGAGGAAACAAAAGTATATCGGAGAACCGGCTCATCAGCTGGCCGGACTGGTCTGTTGTGTTGCTGTCTCGCTCTCTCCTGTATGAAACCAGTCGTCGTTCTCCGTTCGTCACCGGGAGATTGTTACTGGCCTGAATTTTATTCGGAATACGGGCGAGCAGCTTCGAGCGTGGATCGTGGACGCGTATCGATTTTACTCGACGATGCGTCTCGCTCGTAAAAACGACCATTGATTTCCTTCGATGCTGATCGAACGCCCGTTTCAACGTTACATGCATAGTACATGATCTTGTGGAACAGCGTTTAACAGGTTCGCTTTAATCCACTGAAACAATCGATTAGGATCTACGTGTACAACAGATGGTTAGATACGGAGAAAGAAAGAGGGAGGATCTTGGAGGCTACTAGAATATTATTCTAATCGGTGAACGATAAAATCGCATCGAAGGATAAACGATGTTCCTCTTGTTTTCTATTAGAACAACATCCTACGACACGAGAGAACACGAGCGAGGAGATGGCCGGATTGGAAGGATGGCCGCTCACGACGCCACCGTAGAAGAAGATCACCGATCCTTCCAGCACGTCGAGTGCATAAAAAGACGCGTTTCCGAGCACAATAGACTGGTCCCGAACGAGACCTTACGCTGCAACCGAAGTGGAACACCCTGTGTATTAGAGAGACGCCGGCTTTAGTGGCTTGATCGAGGCTTCCGTGGCGATGCACGGTTTCTTCCTTTATACAGTCCTTTCCTTCAACGGCTCCTCGGCAGGCCTTAGGGCCCAATCGAGAAAGACAGGAACAACCGTCTCTCTCTTTCCATCCCTCTGGATCATCTCCTTCGAACGTTCTTCCTCCTTCTCCCTCTCTTTCTATTCGTTTCGCTTCGCGTCGCGGTTTTTTCTCTTGCCAAACGCGGCGTCTCGCTCTTTCTCTCCCGATACCCCGGTTCTTCGTCCGGTATCCTTTCGTCTCTTCTTCTACCTATGGTCCCAAGCTCTTACCTCTCTGTCCGTTTCTCTGTCCTCTGCTCTCCTTTTCTCCGCGTTAGTAGGAAAGCCAAGTGGTCCTTTTGCTTGGCGCTGGCGCGCGCGGCCGGGAGGCATATAATTTTCTCGGTGTTTTTATTGCGGGGTAACTTGTCTTCAGGTGAGCCGGTCGAGGTGGAGGTGGCAGAGGCCGCGAAGGTAGAGTACTACAGGCACAGCTAACGCGCAGTAGCTTTACCCTTCCCTTCCTTTGACCCCTTATCCTCGTTCTGTTCCTCTTGCTTCTTTTGCTGCGTCCATTTCTCTCCCTTTCTCTCCAACTTTTTCTCTTGCTTGCTCTCTCTTTCTCTCTCTCTCTCTATATATATATACACACACATATATATTTAAACATATATCTATATATCTACATACATATATATATATATATATATATATATACCTGTATATATAAATTTATCTCGCTTCTACATTCACGTTCGCGATCGTCTCTTTCACTCGACTCGCTTTGTTCCTCTTCTTCGGTACACGGTTCGTCTTTCTTCCTCCTCTTCTTTCCTTTACAACCACCACTACCATTGCTTTGCCTCCTCTTTCTCTTCCTCCTCCGGTTCGGAGCGTCCCTCGAGCGTACAGCGGCAGCAGCAGCGGCAGCAGCAGCGGCAACGGCAGCAGCATCCTTCGAAGCGCAAGGATTTTGACCCTCGTTTCGTGTTGCTTGCGTTTCGCCGTAACTTTACTGACTTTGTTTTTCGCCTGCGGGACGCGCACGAGGAAGCAGGAGGGCGAGAGAAGGAGGGAGATAAGGTTGATAAACCGCGCGCGGGG
>NT_176698.1:328991-337641 GCF_000188095.3 Bombus impatiens | reverse complement strand
CGTCCTCCTTTCTTCTTCTCTTTCCTCGTCTCCGTTGTCGTCTTCTTCTTCTTCTTCTTCTTCCTCTTCTTCTTTCGAGAGTCGGGCTAAGAACCGGCCGGTTACGAATTCGCGTATCTTCCCTTCTATTTCTGGCGACCCACGCTTCTTCGACCGCGGCCCGCTTCGAAAAGCTTCGTAGGTCGTGATCCGATCGCCGCCACCACAGAACCTTTTGTCGCCTTCCGAACGGCCACTCTGCTCTTCCGTTTCCTATTTCCCAGTTCTTGCTGCAACTTCATTGATAGAATTTGTTTAAAAGGTTTTTATATTTGACGCTGGTACTAGAAATTTACGTGTAGGGAAATATATTAATATATAGGTGGTCTAAATTAAACGATATGCGCGATGAGGATAAATAGACGCATTTTAAAAATTAATTCCAAAAGTGAAATATATACTAGGGCAGAAGCATGTTAATTACTTAATGAAATTCAAAATAATTATACCGTGTATTTAAAGAGAATAATGTTGCAATTATACAAACGGTTATTTTAATATATTCCAGAGGTTCTTTAAAAGATCCAGAAATTACCAGCTACATTCGAGAGAAAAGTTTTTACTGCTAAATGGTCTTCCACCTCGAACTTCTCGTTCGAAAGTAATTTCCTGAAAAATGTATTTTTCTCAGCTATGTCACTCCTCTGACAAGCCGACGATACAATTAAACGTCTATCTCCATAAGATCGAATATTAATTTCGTCGAAACACGTAGATACGTATATTCTTCAATAAATCTGAGACCTACAGTTTTAATAAGTTCCATAGTTTTAGCGGCAATAGCGTAGGTTTCTATTTGTTCTGTTCTTTTCCTTTCCTTCTTTCTTTCTCGAGTTACATGTGCATACACGCCATTGCTCTCTTTACATTACGCGCTGGTATCTCCTTCTTCGCGCCTTTTCGCCACACCCCGTGTTTCCTACTGATACTACTCCATTATCTCACTCGCACCTGCGTTCTATAATCGATGACCGTTATGAATAAGAAATTACAGCAACACGGAAACATAATTTACAAGGCATTTTTCGATCCAGTTACCGAGTTGCAATATTTGAACGTAAAACGGAACGGTACCGTGTACACGTCGATGTTCTATGCCCATCTGCTCTCCGTTTCGCGATCAACAACCCTCAGTGCATCGAAGCATCAATTGCATCATCGAATCAAGAACATCAGCGGCCGGCGCTGTTATATCGTTCTGTTTTCCTTTGTCCAGAATCGACGAACATCGAGGCGTTTCACCTCAGACTGCTGCTCTGATTACAATCGCAATCCCGAATATTCATATTCGACTCTTAAAGTTGATATAACTAGAAGTATGCATTAACTATGCGTTAATTGAACTACACACTAATAGATCCAAATGAAAATGCATTGAGTGACAACTGTTAGGAGAAGCGATATTTTCTCAACGAAGCAGAATATGTTTACACTACAATAATATCCATTTTCTATTTTTTAACAGTAATGTTACATTAATATTCACATATTAAGATATATTTAATATCACTATATTTAAGATTTAATCCCTTGCAGTTTCTCGGCTCCTTAAACGCCGGATAATAATTCAAGCCATCTATTCGTCTATTTCATAAACTAGCGTGCTACTGCATTTCTATACTTTGCGAGAAATTTAAAAATATAATCAAGAATAGTCGTGGCAATATTTATACGCAAATCAAATATCTGCCTAGAGTCTGCTCTTTTAATAAATTTCATACAAATACAAATCTGCGACACGTAAAACCCGCAGTTTATCCATAAAGTTTTCCCTAATCCCACCATCGGGATTATCCTACTTTGCAGTTTCTCGTCACCAAAACTTCAACGTATCACGTTCAGGCGAACCCGTACCACGTACCATGACATATACAAGGCATAGACCGTATCAATTCTGGTGTAGAGGAATTCTCGCGGGCCATCGTTTACCCGTGCGGATCCCCGAGGACAGACTCGAAGACGCCGGGATTTCGATCAGCTAATCGCATCCCCCTGGTCGATCTAGCCTCACGGATATCGAAGCGAGCGGGCCCGTGTTCGCAAGGTATTACGGCCGCGCGTGACTAATCTCCGCCGAGATCCTGTATTGACAAATCGGGTCGAAGATTTTTTTGCTTGCCGTCGTCCGATTATTCCACATGGCAGACACGTCATGGGAGTGCACAGGTGCGCGGTTGGATCGCCTAATTACGCAGACGGCCGCCGCGGCACGTCGTCGTTTAAGACGTCGTCGTGGACAATCGGTTCACGTGCATAGACAATCCTCCTTTTCTTCGAATCAGAATAATGTACGACGTATTACGATATTCTAGATAATTACTGTAATCGGAACGGTTTGGGTTTGTACGGTGGGTGACCGGTTTACCCTCATTTCAGTAGTTTGTATTTTATACTTGTATACTTTGCGTTTTGTATATCGTGCACTTTTCAATATCATTGATCAGCAAATTATGTACTTTTGTAGTTTAGAAGCTTTGTAGTTAGTTAGTTTTGTAGCTAGAAACGGAAAATCTTCGGAACGAAAGAGTTTTCAGGTGCCCGTGAATTTACTTATTATTAGACTGCGGATGTTTATGCAAATTCATATTTTTACGAGCATGATTCGAAGAATGGAGTCTAGAACACAATTATTTTATTCGCTAAATATTATAGAGTACTATGTTTGGAAGATTTTGCATAGTTTTGCACGTTGCGTGCATTCTGTGCATTCTGTACATTTTCTCTAAATTTTGTATAAATGTTTTTTATACTTTGTTATTAATATCAAATTGACGATGGTAAGGATCAGTAATTCATAGCTACTACCAAAAGGTTGTTATATTTCCAAATAGTAATTTTCCTTCGAGTAACGCACGACGCTGAGTATTTCTCTGATCTTCGATTAGATTGAACTTTATAATTCTAGTTTCTAAGTTCGAGTTTATCATTTCTAAGTTTTTTATTCGCCGTTATTATCCATCGAGAGAATGATCGCGCGTGTCTGGAAGCATCGACACGGCACGAAACTCAGGGGCAGACTCATGAAAAACTGGGACACCATTGTATCGTACAAGCTCCTGTTGCACTTGTAGCTACTTAACCGTGGCATGTTCCGACGATCCAGACGTGTCTCGTGTTCCCACGAACGCTCTCTTCAAAATGCTCTCGAAACTACTCGTGCCAGACTCGATTGGCCGCTATCCACGCGGATCACCATCCCACGTCCAAAATAACGATATTTCTCGTCGTCATCTTCAAACGTATCGATCAAAGGATTCTAAGAAAATTGTATCCATATCTCCCCAGACTCTAGACGAACAAATCGCTGCACATCTCTCGACTCCAGAAAACAAATCGTCGCATATCTCTAGACTCTATCGAACAGGTCACGTTTCCAGGGACACGGTGACTTTGTTCCGTAACGTTTAAGCAAGATGCCGTCGAACAACAAACAAAATTATGTCAATTTCACTGATGACAATGTACTATTCGAAAGATTTCCACTTATAACCTAACGTATATGGGATTCTATTATCGCTAAATTGCACAGTATCGTTATATGGAATAATAATATATTTATCATCTTCTCAAAAGAAAAATTACAAGCTACCTAATTTTATTTTTCCATCCTTGAAATATCAGTACCATTTGGAAGGATAGACATTGTTTTGGAAATTAGCTATCGCTAATGAAACATTTAATTGATACGTTCGGTGAAATGAAGGAAAATAAGATTGTTTAAAAGATATCACAAAATAATTCGAGCGTGTCTAGATTAAAGAGCTGCGGTAGCAATAATCGAGCACGTGTGTGCGTACAGAAGCATTCATCGGATTCCATTTGCACGATGGACCGCATTATATCGTACGTTAGATCCGGAGACGCTCGTCACCGGAGCTTTGGCTCTCCGAGTCAAAGCTGGAGGTCGTGGCCTGGCGTTTCGTCGATCGATCGAACCAGCTTTGGTCCAAAGGGGCACTAGGACTGAATCGGTGCAGCCTCTCGTCGAAGCTAGTCTATCCTTCACTCCCGTTTTCATACCCTTCCTACGTTCGTTGTATCATGGTCCGTGACTGGTCAGTGGCTGGTAGTAGCGCGAGTAACGCGTCTACTCGCGTAGCATATTATTAACAGCATCCCCAGGCTGCTCGATCGGCCCTGTAGACTACCGTGCAACGCCATCCGTCTCCTTTCTTCCTGCTAAAAACCTCTTGCTAAAAGGAAACTCTGGAGGAAAGAAGAGGAATAGATAAACGGATAGACTGGATGGCGAAGGATCGTAGACGAAGAAAAGGATGAGCGTGATCGTGGAAAAGAGAAAGGGAGAATCGTTTAACGCGTAGATGCCACAGAGAGCTCACCTCGACTGGATGTGTCCCTCGTCTGTGCACACGTGCAACTGCAACGGCGACTCCTCGTCGGGTTTAAGGGGCGGGTAGAAGCGTCGAGAGCGAGGCAGAAGTTTATTGTTGATCGCTAATTATCCTAGCCGGCAATTACATACGATTACCTGACACGCAGGCACATCAATGCGAGTCCCTGGTGCCGCGCGTTTCGCGATATTGCGCGTGTAGCGCGCGCGAGAGCTCGCGAGTAAGCTAAGAGTCACGTCGTGTGTAGTGTGTTCGTGAATGTGTGTTTGCGCTGGTGGAGAACGCCGGGAAGAGGGAGGAGAGCGAAACCGGTGTACCCGACAGCGTGACGCCGACCGTAGAGGCTCTTTCTCCTTTTTCTCGCCTCTCCCTCTTCCTTCACCTTTCGTTCGGCTTCCCCGGTACGTATGTACCGTGCTCTCTCTCTTTCTTTCTGCCTCTCTTGTCTGCTTCTTTCTTTACGTGTATTCCTTTCTGTCTGTCCAAGAACCTCGCGCGGGATCTTACGCTGCGAGTTTGTGTACGAGCCGCTATCACCGCTCGATCTGCGCGGCTTTATCTCGAACAGCGACGTTGGTACCACCGGTAGCGAGGGCTGTCGATCGAGAATGTTCGATCATTCGGAGATTCGCCGCTAGGCTATGATCCTCCCGATCCAGAGTGGAACCAGGCTTCTTTGTATTTGTTGGTTCCGTGGTTTCGTTGCATCAGCTCGACGAAGTTGAATGGAACTGAATAATTGTCATTATTGCCAGACTGTTTGGGGAAAATATCAATTTATCGTTTCGTTAGACCGATTAATTCTTTTATGTTAGGAAAATTTGTTCGTCAACTAAACGATAAATGTCAATTTCTATTACTTTTCGTTGTTTTTCTCTCCTTGATATTGATGAGACCGAAGCTTTCATATTAGCGATCGTTTAATTGTATCGGACTACGTATATCTATTTTCCATAATACTGTCCTTTCATTTTAGTGCATTATATCTTCCTCACGAAAACATCAGAAAGATGCAGAAACAATCGATAAAGAGAAAATTCTCTTACAGCGCGAAAGAGATTCAGCCCCGGAAAGTTTCATTTCTTCTCGCAGACGAGTTCCAACTGGCGATCCGTTTCCGATCGGCGACTCGAGATGTATCGTTTGTCGCTGTTCACCGATTCCGAGACCCGCGATTTTAGCGTTTCTGAATCATAGCTTTATGAAGTGTAACTCTTGCCAACTGGTGTAATCGGTGTATTAAAACGTTGCACGCTTGCTTTCGCTGATTCCCTGACGCCCCGTATTTCTTATATCGTTCCCTCGAAACGATATTTCTCGCGGAGAATATCAATCACTTTCGTCATCCTCGACGATGACACTCTAACAACCTATAAGAGAATCACATCCTTCTATACGGTGTACCGTTTCGTCACAATGTTCTTCGCTCGACTCCTGTCGCGGTTCCACGACGGAACGCATTAACGTTTTTAGCGTGTACTCCTCTGCGACGAACGCTTGATCGATCCCCTGGTCGATTAGCCTTCTTCGACGGGGGATCATTATGATCGACTGGGTTTCGTCGCAGGCGGCGTGACGTATCGAGTGGCGCGTGACGGGTACGGCTAACGGTATCTCAGCGTGCACATACGATTGCGACGAGCAGAGAGAACCTGCGTCACGTATAAGCGTCACGCGTACGCTGCTCGATTGTCGTTCCTTTCAAGGAAGCTCCTCGAACGCTTCCCTTCGGAAGCAAAAGGGCGAGAAGTGGGATTTAACAGCGTGCAAAAGGGATTTCCCAGCGGATTTCTTGCACCCTTAATCGAGAACCACGTTTAGACGTGGCTCGTGCGTTGAACTTTCGGCGAGGAGGCGATCGAGAAACGAAGAGCATTCGATGATATTTCATTGTGGGAACCACGACGGATTTGTCGAACCGCGATGTTTCGTTTGATTTATTAACGAGTTAGGTGGCTTTAGTATTCGGAGCAGAGGCGAGGAGTTACGATGCACGGCCAAGGAAGCGGACAATTACGTGACATAGGATACGACGTGATGGGCTTTCGTGAGCGATTCGATTCGGATGCGATAACTGAACTTCATATTGCGGGATGGAAGATGACTCGAACCATAACTGATGGCAATAATATTAAGATTCGTGTACTTTTGTATTGCTCCTTTGGCATACGTAATCGAATCTTTGCTTCAAGTCGAATATAGCGTTTGTTATGTCGTAACAGCGTGACAATAATGTGGGACGCTAAGCTAGACGAGACAATGATACATAATATTATAATCTTATGTGCAGACAAGGAGATATAAAAACAAGCTACGTAGGTATAATGCATCGCGAAATAATTCTTTCATAGAGGTTCAAACTGCCTGAAAAAATAAAGAAATAAGAAGTACCGGTGACATGGTTTAATACAATGCGCGTACTTCAACGAACATTCTAATTACTGCTCTTCTCGTCTTCTGTCAAAAAATCTTCTCAACGCTTCTTACGATGTAAGCTACACAAAAGACAAACTGATCAACTTTGTCGAAAATAATCATTTGCACCGTGGAAAGTTAAACGTTGGTTACATATTCTAGAAATTAGAGTCGATCAGCTTATCAAGATCTAAGAAATCACTTTCTCAATCTCTAAAGATTTTCCAGTCAAATATCTCGCAAAGTACGATCGCGATCAATATACTTACGTCGATGGCGCACAACTATCGAATCGAACGGCTCAAAGGCGTCTTTCTCAAACCGCTAGCGGGCGCGTTAGCGTCGTCAAGCTAAACTTCCCAATGGTTCGGTTCCCGATTGCTTCACGAGGCTCATTATCCTAATGCAGCTGCCCGGCGATACAGAATTTCACGATGTACCGGTAAACTGAGGGTCAACGGTGCATAGGGATAATCCTCGATGCAATCCACTTTGGCTGTCAGGAGCGAGACACATCGCCATCGCAGTGAGCCAGGAAGGTGCAACGAGCGTAGAATTCGAGAGTTTCGAATTGGGAATAAAGTGCGTGTCGGAGGAGAACGAGTTAGAAGAGAACAGAGACGAGTAAGATTCTATTGAAACGGGACAGAGGCGTTTAGTAGAGTGGACGTTGTGCTCGGGACGTCGAAGACTTCGATGGAGTTGCAAGACGATTTGGTTTTGGATTCTTTGAGAGTGCTGTGGAAGGAACGTTCGTGTGAGTTTGCGATTCTTGTTGAGCGTTCATAGACAGAGAGTGTGTCTCGTCGTTGGTCTTGCGAACGAAGGATACGAAGCTGGAATTTTCCGAGAAACGAAAAGTAAACTGGTACAAAGATGAGGTGGTTGTCGATGGGAGAATGGATGCGTATCATAGCGGAGGATCGAAGTGAATGCTTTTGGGAAGTGGAACGCTTCTCTACGAAGTCGACGAGTGGTTCGCCATTATGGTTACTCGTGAACGTTAAAAGGTGGTTCTTGAAATATTCGGATGAAAGTCTGGTGGAATATGGACGGGCGAATTCTGCGTTGTACGACTTGCAGGGTAAACAGTGGAGAGAAGAAACAGACGGGGAAAAAGAAGAAGGCGCGAGGGAGGATGTACAGAAAGAAACATGGACGTTTGTATAAACAGAGGTTACGCAGTCTGGTGAACAGAATGGAAGGCGAAGAAGAATCGTTCGTGGCGAATGTACGGAGCGATTCAACGACGAAGAATTTCGAGTTAAATCATGAACGATATTAATCCCTTGTAAAATTTGTGAATTATAGTACGGGCAAAGATATAGCGAGATAAATTAAACCATCAAAAAGCATCGATCAGAGACCGTACACATTTCATTCTCAGTTCTATTGAAAATAAAATACGTAAAAAATATTTGAAGAAATTAAAATCCGTCTGTTCGAAATTGACGCGTGTTCGTTAGCTTCCAATTTCATAATTAGAAAACTTTTCGGTTAAGGGATGACCAGATTGACAGATTAAACATCTTACATTTATCTCTCATCATATAACATCTTACAGTATCTCTCTTTCTTCAATCTCGTATCAACCCTAACGCGTACAGCCAAGAACCAGCTTATAGACTCGCTCCCCTCTTCGTTTCATCACGGGTGTTACAAAGAAACGCGACGTAGGATCGTGGAAAGAGAAAACGCAGCGAAGTAGGATGAGCCGGCGCCAACTGAGCTAATTACCGCCGCTGTTTTGTAACTTAAGCGGCTCAGGGCGTATACCTCTACATCGTATCTCGACTTACCGTGCGTTTACCATAACCGAAGGGCATACGAGGCGGCTGCCGCGG
>NT_176698.1:314854-328355 GCF_000188095.3 Bombus impatiens | reverse complement strand
GGAGCCACGATCCGCGCCATTGTATCCCTCCGACTCCGTCCTCCTTCGGGCTGTTCTCCCCTTCCATCGTCCTCAACTTCTGCTTTCTACTCCGTAGATCGTGTTCGCAGGAAATCGCGTAATGGATCTCATTTCGCGTAACCCGACGGCCACAGAAGTCGTGTCTGAAGGTGGTACGGACGACGTTTGCTCACGCAGCATCCAGTCAACTACCAAAACGTCGATTCCGTTGTTTCAAGGGTGAAATCCCTTTGTGACTGCTGTTTTCGGAGAACGTTGTTCCAGCAACACTTTGAGAACGCGACGAAACGCGAAGATACGCTTGGCTGGTGTCTTCGGATTGGCTTCCTGATATTTGCAATTCGCGCATACAGAGTGTCTCACACTCGACGGAGTATCCAAATACTCGTATAGGTATCCTTCGTTCATAGCGATACTGGGAAATGTATAGAACTAATGGAGATGGTTTCGAAGGAGGAATATCGTGGAAAGAAGAACTCTTTTTAAGATCCTGCTTTCTCTTCGTCTTTCTTAAAGTCGCTTTATATTTTTCCCAAGACCATATATTTATTATTTACGTGTTAAATCTTATCGCTTTAAGGTATCTTGAAAAGTTCGTATTTTGAGGCAAGTTTTATAATTATACACACGCTCAAAGTGATGTAGCGCATTATCTAAACCGTGAAATGAGGTGAATCAAAGAACCGACTGTAATATTATTTCAAAAGTCTCGTAGTGTTGACGTAGTCGACAGTATGATGAGGTTCGTTCGATACGCCCTATTGTACGAAGGGTTGATTCTTGTCTTTGATGCCACGTTATGTCTAAAATATTGTTCGAAAGGGGTGATCGTAAACACGAAGTCACGTAATTGAATTCGCATCGCGAATCGCCAGCGAGACGATTGATAATAAGGCGGTCGGTAACAAGCATGACGGGATCAATTTTCTTCGGTTCATTACGGTAGGGAACGAGTATCGAGGAGCAGCCGGTGGAAGTAAAGGAAACGACGCAACGGATAAGAAAGGAAGAAAAAAAAGTGTGCCCGATCCTTGAACAGCTTCGTTGGTCTCTCTTCGGTTCTAGAGGGTTAATTGTTACGAGTAATGTCGCGGTCGTTAGGTGATATTTTTTTCTCCTTATTGCCGGATCATAATTGAGGCTCCAGAACGGCGAGAGAGTTTCATTGTCGTGCTCGCGAGGGAGAACACTCGACGACCTGCCCTTCCCCTTTTCGCCGAAAAAATGGTCGGCCACCGGGAATCGATAGTGCGTTTCGCAACAAATTGGTGAGTTTCGCGTTTCCCGCGTTTCCTTCCTCTCCTTTTCTTCTTTATTCCGTTCGTTTCGTGCACTCTCCAGCGACACCGCCACTCGAACCGTTTTTTTCGCAACAGGAGGAATAAAAATAAGGGGCAAAGGGGAATAGGGATGGCGATGGCGATGGGGCGTGCACGCGAATCAAAAGGTCCGTGATTTTCGGCGTGATTTCGTATTTCGCGGTTCGCTCTGGTTAATGATCCGTGGCCCCAAGGACTCGGCTGAGTGTGGCTGAGGAGGTCCTTGTTCCTTGGCCGGGGTCCTTCGAGGCCTCGACTTAAACACTCAAGTGGTACACAATATCGTCGTCGTGGGGTCAACGACACCCCCACGGCGCTTTCTTTTTTTCCCTATTCCGTTCCGTTTCTTTCGTTCTTCCTTTCTATCCCTCTCTCTTTCTCTTTCTCTTTCTTCCTGCCTCTTGCCGGCCGTCACTCTTGCTCCCGTACTCTTTCTTTTTCTTATTTCTTACCGCACCGTGTCTTTCCTCGTCCCTCCAGCGGACATTTTGCCCCACCGCGGCCGCGTGGTGGTTTCGACGGACCCTTTCTTCAATTAAAGCCGAAGGAATCGACGCAGAGATGATTGAACATTGTGCGCCACAATGCAGTAGCATGTACAGGTCCGCTCTCCGCGCTCAGCCAGAGTATGTAGTACATAGAAGCAACTGGACCATGATTGACGACGTGATGTCGGCCCCTCCTCGTCGCCTTGCTCTCGCCTCTCGCTCTTTCCCTCGTTTTCTCCCCCTTTTCTTTGCCCTCTGCCTCGCTCCTTCGCTCTTTTCTCTTCGTCGCTTCGAGAGGTAGTAATCCTCCACGAGCTGAACATCGCGCCAGAGGCACACAATCCTCCAGGTTCCCTCTTTCCGTCTCCTTTCTTCCCTCTTGCCCTTTGCTTTTTTCTTCCCTCCCCCATCCTCCGTCTCTCCTCCCTTTAGCCAGCCCTCCGTTAATCTCTCCCTCTTTCTCTCTCCTTCGCCAACAGCCACTGCCCTTCTCTCCCTCTTTCCGCACTATTTCGATCTGCTACCTCTCGTAATACCGGCTTTACTCGGATCTTCGTTTCGTTTCTACCTCTCCAGCTTTGCAGAGACACGCTTCCTCCTCTCGGATCCTCGAAACCGGAAAATGTCCCGTTCCTGTGAATTATGTCGGTAAGGGGTGCTCGTCGAAGATGGCCAACCCTCTCCGCCGTACGCCGAACCTTTCAGACTTTTATCCCGCGAGTTTGTCACCGTATACTTCGATTGTCACCGGTGGTTTATTTTTGAAACGTGCAGATCGCATACGCGTTTAAGTCGAAGGCAATATCGCTCTGTGTCATTCTACGATACAACGCGATACGAAATTCAAAGCAATCGCCGATTTAAAATCCCTGTCGATGATCTTGCTAAATAGAAACAATTCGACGGAAACGTCTTCGTAGAATCGTTCTATCATCCTTAGCGGTAATTTCTCCAGTTTCTAACGAATAATTGATTATGTCGCTATTGCTTTGTACGATCGAACTTTCCAAGCAATGTTATCGAGTAAAACCGTGCCAGTGTAATTCATGATAAATATTCGTTGCAGGGAAGTATCGCGGGAGATCGATTATCCTGGCAGTTGGCCGTTCGTTTTTCCTTCGGTCGACCCATCAATTACCGGGACAAGTTCAACGGCGCGGGGTCAATTCAGGAATAAAGCGGCGGTCGCGCGGAATGAAATCGCAAGCGTGAAGGCAATTCCTTAGGACGAAGTTGAGGTGAAGGTAGGAACGTGGCCGCGCCGGGTCAACCAACTCAAACGTATGGTCGGGCTGCCGTCCCTCCTGCCTCCTGCTCGTTGCTTGCACGTCGTGTGTGCCCTCTCCAATGTCCTCCCACCCTCTCCCGCGCCGAGATCGCCGGACTCGTGCCATCGAGGTGCTCGTGTCGCGAGGTTATGCGCCTTCGGTTTTGTTCCAAGAGCCACGTGATTCTTTCTATCTCTCGCTGTATTTTTTAATGTTTTTTTTTCTTTTGACACAGACAAAGAGAGAGAATATGATAGTCGATTCGATTAAGATTTCTTTTTATCTGAATTTTCTTTTCTTCTTTTTCTAACGTGTAGATGTTTGACATACAAAAGTATATTATTGTTATTATACAATATTATTTTCTCAAATAATTTTACGATCTGTGACTGTGTGATTTTACCGTGATATCTTCTGAGTGTATCGACGTTAATGTATCGGTATTAATACTTTCGTTACAATCGTCTCGTAGCTGAAAGTTCATCTCGATATACGTGTCAAAGACATTTTTGGAAATTCGAGTATTCGTTGCGCGATAAGTAAAGGTAGAGGTAGAAATGATTTTATATCCCAGAGAACGTAATATATACACTTTTATCAAACAATTATCCTATACTAATGTTCCATATACTTCGGTAAATATTTCAGAGAAGAAAATCACGGATTAAAAGCTGCAATTGGAACGAAATCTCGCAGATTCGTTCTATCGATATTATACTATCTATAATCCTTCTTCCTCTCGTTCTCCGGCTGTCATATGTTCACATCTCCCGCGAGGTCGAAGACTTTCTTAAAAGCGCGCAGAGCTCAGCCCTTGAACCAGATACTGTCTCCAACGTACCGTTATCTTGGCTCATTTCAGCCTTCCCTGCTGTTTCGCTTAAACGTATCGCACTCAACGACTATTTTTAAGCGTCACTGCTCTCCCATCGACCGCAGGGATTTCAATCAGCCCCCGAACGTTTCTAACATTTTGCGCCCGTGATCCTCCGATTTTCAATGAACACGTTCGCACACTGGTCCGATCGTCTCTGTCCGCGTTTGAAATTACACAGTGTAAACGCTAGACGACTAACATATAAGGCCTGCGATAGAGGAATTAAAATGAAAGACCTATTCGCAGAATGACTTTGTCCTTATACTTTGCAAAAAAATCACGCGAATTCCTGAAAGTGCACCGTAGTTAATTAGAATAAAGAGTTGGTAGTTCTGTGACAGCATCGAAAATATTTGTTAAAACTAAACGACAGAAGTGTGAAACTTTTAAGATGAAAGGTATACGACAAGATATAAAGTGCAAGGGAGAAGACTTTAACTTTGTGCTTGACAAAATATTACTTTGATCTTCGATAATTTAGAAAATTTTCGTGGAAGATTACTTTATGTAAATTTAATCGACTGGTCTGTAAAAGTGTTAAGAGCAAAACGGTCTGTCGCGATGATTCATCGAGCATCACGGTCCTCCGTGTAATCGTCACCACGATTGTTAATAAATACACGTTCGAATTGTAGGATTAATTGCGGTTCATTAGGCGGTAACGCGAGTCCGTGGCAACGAGTCGGTCGTGTTCGTTGCGCGCTTTTTGCCGGCTGCTCTTATTAAAACCGGTGGAAATCGTTATTAGCATCTGTCGCAGTGTTTCAGAGCCGTTGAACGGTTTTGCGCAACGCTGGCGAAAGTGGGTTAAACGCGTATAATTGAGCTAATCTTAATTAACTGCCTCCGAGGTTCCGATACCCAGCGTGTTCCGTTCTGGATAGAAGAACTCGCCTCGTGGAAACCACCAGACAGTGTAACTTCCATTCTCAGAGTCGAAAAATTTGGACACTTGCGAGACAAAAGATTTTGTACGTAGAAAAACCTGATACGTTGAAATACGTAAAGATTTGAAAAGATGTGAATATATAGAATATGGTAAACGACATAGATACAAAAAGTAAAAAAGAAAATGCATATATAAAACAGTAAAAAGTTACAAGTACTGGAATAATTTATTTTATCTTTTAGAACAAGATAGATTGCAATCGGGAATTGCAATTAAATTGTGGCTGAAGAAAATAAGTCTAACTAATCTGATAACTAACCTGATAGTTTTTACCATTTATCTTCTCATTAAACTTCCAACGATGATAAACGTTGAAAGTTCGTAGCGTTTAAGCGATCAGCGGTGCAAGTATCAAAATTAAGTGAAGCGAGCCTCTTGTTTTCGTTGGAAATCTTCGTCGTTAACACTTACCATCCTAACAACTTCATTATTCCAAAGAGAAACAAATTGTACGATTAACCTGAGATTTTCCAGGTTCTACTGTACGACAAGTTGGAAAAATCAACGTGGAAACGCAATTTGTCGTATAGAGCGCTAGTCCGATCTAGGCACGAGTCGTTTGTTGTTTTATGCTAAACGTTAAGTGTTCATTAGACCTGTTAAACGCGCTCGAATCGAGTCACGATGTTGTTCGAGCGTCGTTGCGTGGCTCTATCCCTGGCCTCGTAAAAGATCAGCCTGGCATTTTCTTCGGTCGGGAACGTTAAGTGTAATATTGTTACGAATCGGCGTGTAATTGGAACCTTCGCCGGGAGATGGATTACGCGCACGGAATAATTGATTTACCTGGACTAAGTGAACATAAATGCGGGAAACTTTTTCCTCGTATCCTAATCCATCACTGGCTTAATCATTGCATGTGGTGTGCCATTCCTCGTCGACTTAAAAAAATCGACATCGAGTCTTGAATTTTCATACTAATAACCAACCAGTGCCTCTGCAAATAGTCATACTCTGGTAAAGCGAATCTCCGCCGCTAATGCATCGTAAACGAGACAATTGAGACTATTATGAGCCATGTCCTATCTCCTAACGTATCAACCTTTACTACCATTGCATACTCTAATTTAAAATCTCATAATCATTCGGTATAACCATATTTCTACGAACACAATTGAAGAAATGGAATCTGCCTAAATGGAACAAAGATTGGTTTCACCCGCTAAACCGAACATCATAATTAGACCGTGGACTACGGATATTTAAGGAAATTGAGAAAATAGAATCCAACCAGAGATTTATTTCAATCGTTAAATATTATAATGAGCCCTTCACTTTGCATATTTTATACATTTCTGTATATTATGTGCATTCTATCTTTATACCTTTTAATTTCATATATGTGCATAAAAATTCGCGATTTAATCACCAGCACTATACTCTGGATATTTCATATACTTTTTCATATTCCGTGCATCCTGTGCATTTTATCCACCTTTCAATTCTCCGTGAATGCACAAACATTCTATATCTGCCAATCATACATCTTTCACGGACTATACGCTATTATTAGACGGTGGAGAACCTGTTGGAGGCAGCGGAGGTAGAGTCTGGAGAGGTGTCTCGAAGCTGTGTGTCGCGGGAGATGATCGGTGGCCCGTTGCCCGGTCGGCTTTTACTTTCGTGGCCGTGTGGCAAGTCGTACGTCGCCGGTGCCCGTGGAACAAGTACGACTTGTCCTTCGTGCGGTCAAGTCACGTAGACTTGACCTAGTCTCGTGTTCGGGGTGGGAGCCAGAACCAGAGTTACCGGTGGCTCCAGTGGCCGGTATCGAAAAATTTCAAGGCTCTGGCGCCTGGCATAATTACGGGCCAACGCGACGCGTGTGTACTTGCCCGCACCACGCATTTGTTGCAATTTGTCCAACATAATCCGCCCCGTGTTAATTTTCATTAAATCGTGCTATTCCAGATTCGATCTTGTCCGCTGATTTCTCGTTCCGTCTGTTTATCGGCCTATCGGTACGCGTGATCCACGACTATCAGATCGTATGTCTGTCTAGAGCGTATCCAGATCGACGACGATATCTATTCTTCACCCTCCTTTACCCTCTTTCATGTTCACTCGTTGTTTCACGTGTTCGTTTTTCGTCTGTTTTGCTTCGCTCCTTTTTCTATTTTTATATGTTGGAATAGGAAGGATACACGTTGGAAGTCAATACAGCGACTAACAATAGTCCTCGTACATCTTTATTTTTGTTATAGTATTTACGTGCTGACTAAATACCGTGATAACAAAGGGTATTGGCACGCATTTATACATATTTGAATGTAATTTCTAATGAAATGTTCTCTTTACCAAGTTCTATGTATATATTAGGTCGTCCGAAAAGTTTCTTTCGTTTTAGAAGGAAATAATGGATGCACGTTATTTTATCGAATTACGTATGATCCATTTTATTTTATCAGGATAAAGATCACAACGTTTGACAGATTAGGTTTCATGTTTGTATAAAGATGCATCGTGGTAAAAGACGTTTCTGTAAAAGAAAGACACTTTCCGGACAATCTAATACGTTTCATTTTCATAGTATCGAATTTTTGTAATTATACGAACGCATGTACTGCCAAATGATGGTCAAAATACACTTGGACCTAACGAATTTCTGTTAGGAGTTATTTCACTTAAAATCGGAATTCTTGTTTAGCGCTAAAAGTGTTTTGTTTAACACTAGAACTTTAGAGTGTCATAGTGATCACTGCAAGAGTGATCGAAACATCATTTTGCACGTATAAATTCTACAAACTTGCAACGATGTATTTTTGGAAATTTTTTTCCTTTTTTTTATTTAGTTGTTTACATTCACAATTTGTCGAGTTTGGACATTTGGTAGAATTTTTTAGCTGTTAGATTATCATGTGGGTGGCTACCCCCAGTGGGATACCATCTTCGCGTTTGTTAGGTTGTGTCCTTTGCGAGGTCTGCTGGGTGTTTCCTTTTCAGTCTTCTATCCATGTTTGAGGTGTTGATCGTTTCCACAGCTAGCCGGTATTTTTGGAAATTTGACTGATTTTATGTAAATCTATCTGTAAGAATGAAAACTCTTTTGTCCCTCAGATCATGTACTTTTTCGTGAGCTTTTCATTTTCGTTTCATTGACACGAAATACTCTAGTCATGGACAGTCGCAGTATTAAAATTTGCAAATCGAACGAAATAGCATTTGAATTTAAATTTTTCTATCAATAATCAAAGAAAACCACCAACACCAAAAGCAAATAGTCTCTCTCTGATAAATCGAATTTCCATTACACCTACGTGGTAAACAAAACAATCGCGCCCCAACTAAACACAAACCGTGGACCGATTCGATCGTTTCGTCCCCGGGACCGACAAATCGCGGGACAATATTTGGCCGCGCGCGAAATCCCGGCTGCGGGATTGTAATTTTAATCGTGAGCCATCGAAACGAGACCGATCGTCGATCGTCGATCGAGCTTTCATCCAACGAGGTCTAATGCCGCGCGTCTAATTGACCGATCGATTGAACAAACCGCGCGTAATCCGCCCGCGTAAGCTTCTTTCCTCGAAAAACGCTTTGCGGCGATGTTCTCTCGCAAACGAGCCACGCCACCAACGGCTTGCGCGTTTACGATAAAAATCGCGCGACAGAGAGCATTACAAACGGCGAAAGGGCGTTGCATGTGCGTTATAGCTACCGCGATTTCACGTTGCTTGTTTTTGGACAGCACGCGATCGTTACACGCTCTGGTAGACCTTATTTGCGTATCCTAAAAGTTCGATCGAACTATTTAAACAGAAAGAGCGGCGGACTTAAAATATTATCAATCGAAATTGTGAAACGAATCTCTTAGAGGCGAAATTGGGCTACTTCGTTTTTTATTAATTTCTTCATTTCACTATACAAGTATGTGATTAATGTACAATTATCGAGAGAAAAATAACTTGCAAGAGGATGACGTAAATAACGGTAAATTCAAAGGATATTTAAAAAACATTATTTTTAATGTCGTTGTTTATTCGTACTTTCCACTTTATGGAGTTGTTTAGTGTGAGGTCTGAGCGGTTGGAATATGCGAAATTGATAATTTTGTATAAAGCGAAGTCGATCAATTTGATTCCCAAGTACGAAAGTTTATTACTACGAATATTAGTAAATTACGAATTTATATTTTTGAATTAAAAGTTCAAACAAACACGCTTTGTTGATTTGCTCAAAGTACCGAAAGATGCGGCTGATTTTAATCGCAGCTGCTTCAATCGTGCAATAGAAACGATACGAAAATAGTACCGCCATACTCTAAACGGTTAAAGAAAAACTTTATCATCCATCAAACCGTAGAGTGTTCCATTTTTCCAAGTGCAATCGCGTTTCAAAGTACAATCTCTGCGGCAAATGTAGCCTCGTTTCTTTGATTGCTCCTCCAAAAATAGCGCAGCAGGGGAAGGAAGATTTCTGTCGCGCAAGCAGGAGCGTCGTATAAACGCGGTTGTTTTTCCACGCGGCTCTATTTGAGGAGCGAGAGAAAAAAAGAAAGCCGCGCGTAACTATCGCGTGCATAATATAGAAGGGTCGTCATTAAAACTTTTCTGGCGTCGGCACGCGTGTGTGCACGCGATTCTTTCTTTCCTTCCTACGTTCATCTTCCTCTTCCTCTTTCTTCCTTCTCCCGCTTCTGCATGCGAAACTACACGTGGGGATTGCGTAAGAACCGGAACTTCACGACGATGCGGTCGAACGAAAAGCTCTCCACGCACAAAAGTTTCAGCACTGTTCGTGAACTCTCGTCGTCGACAACGTCCCTATTGTTTCTGAAGCGTTTAGACAGTATCTTCCTGATACTAATTAAACAATCTTTTCTCGCAACATGAATTTCAGAGAAGTTTGAAACTTTGCAGAATGCGAAGGAAAGATGAGAATCGAAAAGGAAGAAAGTTTGCGAATGTGTTTATTAATTTGATGCAATGTAATTATCAAATTATCATAGTGCTTCTCGGGGTAGGAGCGCTTTTTGAGAATGTAGTTTTCCTTTCGTCGAGGATTTGGAAGTTACATGGCTGTATGTTTATATTCTTCAAGTACTACTTTAGTACTTTTTAAGTATATTACTTTAAATGGTTATTGCTTTGATTTCTTACGATTGCTACAATACTTTCTTATTGTTACGTTATCGCGTGACTACTAAACGATCAGTTCGTATCAATTACTAATCTTTCTCTTCGCTATCAGAAGTAAAAATAACAATCGAACAACATCTTTTTCTTCATAAGCCAAAAACAAATTTGTTTATGAAGGGTTAAATTATCTACCAATTAAGAATCGTTTATGAAATACAATAATCCTTTTATAAACATTACTATCAGAAAGAACGATATTGTCATTCCAACTACCAAAATGATGAATTCGAAACTTCTCATAGAAACTTGATAAATTCACCACAGTATAATTTTAATTATCTGAATGATATTCCGTAAGACACACGATGAAAAATTTGCTTTTCTCGCTCCATTATGTTTCTTCTTACATAACATTTCGTATTTACTTCTTTAATACAGATCCCGTGTCACTGGTGGTTCTAACATTCTAATTATAATCATGCTTTATAGAGATCAAGTCCTCGTCCGCTAAAAGATGTTGCTCGCATAAGCACACCATCGACCCATCGATAGTACAATGAATACTGGACACAGACCGAAGAGACGCAATTTCTCGTCGAGGCTTCATGGCCGTCGCTTACTTAATCCTTGCTCGAAGGATGCCGCGTCTCTAAAGCTGCTATATAGCAGGAGAGACGAGGACTTTTAATATTCTGCGCACAGAAAGCCGGCCGCAATAACACGCTGTATGGATTGAAACGATCGTCACCTCGGCCTTGCCCGACAGCTAATGCGATTCCAGGAAAGGTGTGTCGAGCAAACTTTCAAACGGAGCCCGACGATAACGCTCCTCGCGTCAGATAAGAGACTCGCGATACGGCTTGGCCGCTCGCCAACCAACCTAGCCCCTTACCTTCCTTCGTCGCCGAGAAACGTGTCCGTCGAACTTGTAATCCACTTTGTAAAAGAGCCTGGAGACGCTCGTTCCTGGCGACTAGCGTCTTTCCTGCTCCATTAACTTCGCGCACAGCAAGAATCTTGCGCACAGGAGCTGCCAAGAGAGCATTAGCATCGATGGTTCGTACGGGAATCTCGCGCCGCTCTATATCTATTCTTGACATCGTTAACGATGCCAAATATTCCGCGGAGTAATCCGTTCGCGGTCATTTTTAGCCGTTTTAAGGAATTCGGATTTTTTGGAAACCAATTTTTGATTTGAGAATCGAAGCTACCCTATTTGTTGCATCTAAATTTATGCCAAATTTATATCGATATTCAATAACAAATTCTACAATTTACCTTGAGATAAATTAACTGAGAATCCATAAAGGCGTAGGTAAATCTTGTTTTCTCTTCACCTAACTGAGCAATTATTTCTCAGTCCACCAAAATCCAACTAGCCCATTCAATCGAATGTAAGTCTCACGCAGTTCCAACTGTATTACAAAATTATACGAAGTCAAATTTACATCAAAATTCAAAACCAAATCGCATAATTTACCGTGAAACAAACTAAGTGTAAATGTATAAAGGATCAGGTTGATCTTACTATCTCCTCACCTAACTGAGCAACTATCTCTCAGTCCACCAAAATCCAATTAGTCCATTCAATCGTATGTAAGTCTCACGCAGTTCCAACTATATTACAAAATTATACGAAGTCAAATTTACATCAAAATTCAAAACCAAATCCCATAATTTACCACGAAACAAACTAAGTATAAATGCATAGGGACCCAGCAAATCCTACTTTCTCTCCACCTAACTCAACCATCTCTCGATCTCCCTAAACCCAACTAATCCATCATTCAGGGCATCCATCCCCGCTCGCTATCCAACTGCCATTCTCTAAAAACGACTTTCACCCTTTCGTTCGCCCAAATCTTGGTCGAAACTTTCCCTGATTCCAACGTAATTTTCCCGTTGGTGGAAGACGTGACTTCGCGTCACCTGGAAGTGTATTAGGAACGAAAAGGCTGGCGGCGAGGCAAGAGGAGGAAAAGAGCAGAGGCGCTGGTAGCGCATCGGTGACTAGTAGCGGCGCAGGACGTGCGCGGATTTATGAACGGAGCTGGTTGGCACCGTTCCAGGATCCAGAGTTAGCGTTTATCCCAGTTCGTGCGCGTTTCTCGACCGTGCACGGGGTTGCAGCACAGTGGCTGCCGATGGGGAGGAGCGTATTACCCTACAGAACGTTAAATTATGCGCCAGCGAGGTTTTTATTGGCGCGGAAATCGCCGTCTGATGTCGGCGAGCCCGTTCGAAGGTTGCATGATCTTTCGAGAGGGAATAGGCGAAGAGATACTTGGAAATGGTTGATCGTCGATGATCGATAGGAGACGAGGAGAGGATTGAAACGAGCGATGGATAGAATAATTCAGCGGTAAATGGGAGTTTCGCCAGACTGAAGAAGCGTCACGCTTTTGTTCCACCGTTTCCGAGGCTGTTCTGGCTGGGACGTTAGGTTTCGATGATGTTGGAGAGAAGAAAGGGAAAATCGTTTTGTTGGAAGCTCGTGTAACGGTGCTGTTATGGCGTCTCGAATGGAACCTGACGATCTCAGCATTCGATTCGTTCCATACTTGTTTGCTGCCGCGAGGTTAGACAGGTTTTGGTCCGGGATCGATGTTGCCGTCCGCGGTCATCGAATTAGAACTGTTCGACATTTTTTACGTTTATTTATTTTCTGTAAAATTGAGAAACGGAAATGAACTTTACAGATACACGTTCGTTAAAACGGTTCATTGATTAGCGAATTGCAGAGGCTCGGGTAAATGCAGATTCTTACGAGCATCATCAAAGGGATAGGATGTAAATGAAAATTGAAAATAGAATGTAAATGGATTATCTACTTATGTAACAATAATATGGACAACCAAGTAGAATTTGATATTTATAACGTAGCATCGTAGTTAGGGAAGTGAAACTATTGCACGTGGACGTAACTCGACAGCCAGAGACGGTATGTACATAAGAACAACTGTAAAGGCACGAGCACTACTAGTAAATCACAATCTTCTACGATCAAGAGTCGTGTCTACCATCGACGATAATTTTCATTGTCGCGCAAAGATCACGGTCGCCTTGGTGGCAGTCGTGTTATAAATAAAATCGCTACTGACTGGCATAAGCATTCGCTAACAACAAATAAGACTGGAATACTGATGCGGTGGTTCTTGATGATCGTAAATATATTACCTAAGATCGAAATATATTACCGATTGAACGAGCAACCAAAGAAAGCAGATAAGATTCTAGGAAGCTAATAAGTTTTTAGAATGAGAAACTAATAGAATATCGTTGCGATCATAAAACGGTCGATCTGACAGGAAGCAAAAAAAAAAAAAAAAAGAAATGGAAGAAAAAGGAAAAAAAATAAAGAGAAAAGAAAAAGGTAACGACGAAAACTCGAGGATACGTACGAACGAGATGCGAAGGGTGTCGTTAACGATCGAGTCGCGTGTAAACTCGTTGAAGCACCGAATCATCGGTGGCACGTACGAGCGGCCAATTAAAAGTGGC
>NT_176698.1:307208-314322 GCF_000188095.3 Bombus impatiens | reverse complement strand
GCTGCCCGCCAATAAAACCAGACGAGTAAATAAGAAATAATAAAGACGGCCTCGAAGCGGAGACGGCTTAAGAATACGGTAGCCGAGCTAAGTTATATTTGATGCGTTGATAATTTGTTTCGGGATGGAAAGGGGGCGGGAGGAAGAACGAGAGGGTGAAGAAGGAGAAGGAAGGTGAGATCTGATTCTCCTTCTCGTCGGTCTGCCTCGTTGGATTTCACCTTCCTTCTCTGGTTCGGTTCGTTTCTCCTTCTTTACCGTGTTACGAGCGGACCTGTCAAGTCCATCATTTATTTCCCGAGTCGAGGGCCGAGAAAGTGAATCCTTAGCCCGGTTCCAGAGACTTCTGTGTCGCGTACGATGAATCTGAGCACCCGGGGAAAATTCGACTAGTCACCGAGTTGGAGAGGATAATGGAAAAGTGGAATAATTTTCGAGATGGAACTGTTTCCATGCTTCGATTTATATCGAAGATTGATCGGGTAGCTGTACATTGCAAAGTAATTATTATTAAATTATTTAAAGTACGTTACCAGTTTGCATTGACTCTTCTTCTTTTTACCCTGTTCAGTAATCTAAAATTTTGACGAGAAAGTGAAATAGTCGGATGAGTGATAGAAGATAGCATTGCAAAATAACAGTTACTATATTATCTCTCTTTTATATAGTTTTATAATAGAATTCCCTTTTTTGATAGTCAAACAAATTGTAGAGAAATAGATCGTACGTTGTATATGTTATATAATTGGGAATATTAATAGCGAATAAAAATAGTTTCAAGGATGCAGTCATGTCTACACGTCGACTCGCATTAAAAATGAATGATTATCAATACTGTTGTAAAATATTGAGATATCAATAATATAATAGTAATTATTATTATAAACACAATTAGGATACACAAAATGTTTGCTACATCTGCAGGGATTTTTCTTTTCTGATTGTAAATCGCCGAGATTTTATCTGACCATGCGGAACGATTATCTGCGGGGGATGAAGCGTGGCGTATCGACATCGACAGGGGCCGGTTCCGAAGGATCGTTGCAGATCCCGAACTCCAGAAGCAAGTTCGTAGGAACCTCTAATCTCTCTCGGAAATCTCTCGTTCGTCCGGGGATCATCCGACCAGACCGCCAGAAACACGAGGTCCGTCGGCTTTGACCTTTCGTGAGAGTTGTCGCAAATTAAAGGGACCCTTTTTCATCTTTTTCTGGACAATGATGTTCATTGTTGTCAACGTCACATGTAAGATCTTTTTGTAGTAGCCTTTAGGTAGCATTTTACCTATCTTTTGTTGCGGCCAGCGCTATAATAATTCTCTAGTTCTTGGAAATTTTACTAAGCACGATATTTAATATAATATTTGCAGTTACGAATCAGTCTCAAATCTAAAAACGAGGCTCGGAATATATCGTAACTAATTAGACAGAAACAAGTATCGTCTTCGTTTTTTCAAAAAATCGTGTACTTAGAACTTAACTATGAATCAACCGAACATTACAACGCTCACGAAATATCGAATAAAAATTAAACTAAAAAAAAAAGCTATTTTTATTCTTCTAAAAATCACGTACGAGTACATCGAATCTTCGCTTCTATCAAAATGGACGCCCGCGTCTTTCCACGTAGAATTACCTGTCGCCAGGAAGAAAATCGTCCGTTCGATTGTCAAAGCAAACGGATCCAGTCTCCACGACGAACAAGAAAGCCGGACAGAGAGAGGGACAGCTGTCCGTTTCGCCTACACATTAATCCAGCCCTGGTCTTTAGGACTCGTATGTAAATGCGTTGCTATATTTAGACCAGTATCTCGGCTGTATAATACGTTCGTTCGTTCGGATCCTCTGCCGCTGGACACGCGGGGCCGCAGGTGTGTGCGTGCGTACCTGGTGCACGCTCAGCCAGCTCGCGCCGATACGTACACGTGCGTGCGTTGCAACTGCAGGACCCGCCAAACCGGTTACCCACGCGGCTCGTCGACACCAACACCACACCGGGACACCGACTCCAACACCAAACGGGGCCCCTCCGCGTATCGTCCGGACAGGAACACCGCTCTTCTGTCCTTCGTTCTCGATCTTTCCTCCTCTCGCTTCCTCACCGCCACGACACGGGGTTACGCGCGATCGAACCATGCTCGATGCAGAGGTTACACACCCATCGACCCGTGCCACGGATACGAAGAGCTCATTCGGATTTCCTCGATAGGTCGACGGAGAATTATGAAGGTTGTAAGAACAGCGATGCCTGATGTTGGCTGCTGAGGTTTAGCAGAGAATTGATTTAGATCGGAGGTAATTTTGGTTAGTCGGTATTCGCGAGATAATAATTGGCGGCTTTCAGTACACAGGAGAATGTTTATGATTACAAGAGATAAGATAGAATCTACTGAGAATATATCGTATGGGAAATATTGTCTACCGTTATTTGTAGGATCGCGTTAATAATCGAGGTGATTAATAGATGAGTTTGAGCAGAGACGGTGATTTTAAGTGTGAAGATCCCAGACTAGGATTGATTTCGACGAGTGAGCTCGTTGATATTTTTGAAGCTGTTAAGATAGTTGGTAGAGAGGATTTTAATGATCGTGATTAGAATTTGGTGATCGATAAGATGCACGCTGCGTGCTATGTATATCTTCAAGGTTAGGTTGGCGGACGAAGTTTATTGGACGAGGTTGAGTGATAGTCAGTCTTCTATGTAATTCATGTTCTTAAGGAAGTTCTGAAATACAGTATTTTCGTATACTGGCCAGTACTTATTTATATCATTATACAGTGGAAAATAAAATAGTGGACGTTATTATACTCTGAATGGATTGGAACTGACACAACTGGTTGTGCGATTCCGAAACAGGCCAATACAATCATCGTAGAATTATACAATTTGCTTAGTCGATGATCTATTTGAATAGTGTGTCTGTATTTTTAAGAAGCGTAATCCCGCGAATTAGATAAGAAATTTTTTATTAAAACTTTGTAGAGGACCAAGGATCTTTTTGAAAAAAAAGGATCAAAGAAACGCCAACTATCCGGCAGAAGAACGCACGTGTGTTACTCGTTGTTGAATGCAACGGGCGGACGATTATCGGCGGAACATCCGAGAATCCTGGGCATTTGTTTCCATCCGCGTGTCGCTTGTGCCATAAATATCGCTCGAGTACGCACCGGTGCGTGCACGTGTATGTGTACAAACCATGCACCCACGCCGCTCTTCTGCACTCCTCTCTGTCCTTCTTTCTGATGCGGTTCGTGCGGTTACGTCAGGTATTAAGAGGCCGTGCCCCCTCCCACCCGGTGACGAAAGTCTCAAGGCTGCTTCGTACGTTGGGGTTCGATGACTCGCGGCGTTTTCGCGCAAAAATAGAGACACCGATGTCGTATTCTAATTTCAGACGCTTCGATCTATGCCACGAAACCCCGTAGAAATTTCGTCATATTTATCGTTCACTTTCTATGGATGCAGATAGGTGGTATTGGATTAGTGCGATTCGATACTCAGATATTACGACAATAATAGTTAATTCTTCGTCGTATTTATAAACTGCAGCAATACATGTTTCGCGACTCTCAGAAAATTTCATATGCTTTGATAATATTACTTATTACGTGTAAAAATTTCTTCATACTCGAAAGTGCTTCGATTCAGACACAAATAGGATTTATCCTCCCAGTCACACTTCGATACCTAATACTCTCCCGCAACAGCAATATAAACAGATCTCCAATTAACGTCATTGTTCAAAAACAGCTTCCCAAATACATAACCGAAACTTTAACCCAGTCCTCATCACGCAGCACTTTAAGCTGCTTAACAGCGACCTGGATCTCGTTGGACCCTAAAACGTCCGTCCATTACCGTGCATTTTATCCAACACGATGTCAAAGCAAGTAAAACAAGACGCACCATCCATACCGGACACCTCGATGGAGTGCCTATTGTCGAAGAGGACGAGATAACGCTTCGCTCTCGGCCACGATTCCATCGTTCGAGGCGCGTGTAACCGGCACGTGGAGACTGCCAGCCCGTTACCATTATTTACTATTATTTACTATTCGTCGCGAGCCGTCGGTGGTTGGCGCGCGGCCGCGATAATTGGACGACGCGAGGAGAGAGATCGCGGCTGGCCACGCGAGAGCGCCTGATTTGCTCGCAGCGCGTACACGCGCGCGTTCCCTCCCTACGCTAGAAGTCCGGCTGACTTTTTGAAATTACGAGCCCATTCACGTTGCCCGGGTTCTTTTTCACGATCCGCTGCACGACCGTTTCTCTGCCGTACGATATTTCGCATTGCGGTTTGCTTCGTGACACGTAGAAACTGCAGTGCTCGGGAATGATATTTACAATTAGCCCGTTTGGACGTGCGCGTCGTGCAAAGGTCTCGATGCTATGATTAGTAATTGGACTCACTTTTTCCACGATTCTCTGTCTTGTTCTTCCTTTCGATCGTTCTTTGCTATCGACCGGTATATTCGATGCAATTTACTTGAATTTACGGTAGTCGAGGTACGTTGCGTAAGCGAGCGTACGCGGAAGCAGCTAGAGTCGCTTAGGGAGCGCGTAATTTTCTGTGAAATAAGTCGGCCACGACCGCGAGCCGAACGCTAGCAGATCGTTAAAGGCTCGAGGACAACCGAGTGCGATCCGTCGATTCTCTTCGGTACGTGGAACGATCTTTATTTTTGAGTCGCAGGGATGCAAGAGGAGTTTACGTGGCCGATAATTCGCGCGTACTAGTTGCACCGGATTAATAGCGCAGTCTGAAGAACAGGTACACCTCTTGGTAAACTAGTTCCCGTTAGAGATGACTAGCGCTATTATGAGTGGATTTTTATCGGCGCGCTTTATCGAATCGACGCGTAATTATTTCCGCGTAGTTGATTGACCGTGATCCCGCCTCAAAGAAAGCGTGAAAAGGGGTCGAACGAGAGTCGGTGATTTTTCTCCTATAAATATCAGAGGCCAAGCGTGAAATTTGTTATCCTGTTAATTGGAGAAGTTTCGGTTCACTTGGTTGCGAAGCTTCGCTTTATTTTTGTTAGAAGATCGTTACATTTGCAATCACCGAAATCGATTTGTCTCTATTGATTTTTAATTTCGCTATTATAAAGTTTCTGGTTAAGGGCTGTTTCAGTTGACACATTCTATTGACGCATCTGACGCGTCGATTATGTTGGTCAAGTAAAGCTAATTTTAATAGCGTCCTTTAATCTTTGTTAATCTTCGACAAACTGGCTCCAAAAACACGCACACAAGATGATTAGACAGAGTGTTACAAGAAACACTGTTATTCGGGGACAACAGGTGTAAAACATAGTAGCGAATCACATCTTTTATAGAAAAGCAATTTCAAGGTTCCATATGTTATCATCCAGTTTCGCATTAAAATGATCTTTGTAATTGATTTTTGAATGAAATAAATGTTTTTCTCATCCCCTCGAACGTTCAAAGAACATTAATAACAAGCTGAACTAACGTAACAACAAAACTGATGTAATTCGTTCCGCAAAGAGCAACGTGATCTTCATTGAAAATAAAAACGTAATATCTGATGATAAACGACGCAATTGCAAGGATGCGTATTAGGTTCACGGGTTAAGTAATTAAATTTCCCCATCCCAGTGTAAAGACGAAGAGAACGAAGCGTTTGCAGGATCGATGAGAAGCTCGATGAAGAAATTGAGACAGCCTGGGCAACTTTCTCGTTTCGCTATTTTCTTAAAACGTTTCTCGGTACGCCGACAAGGATGAAAGAGATGGAAAGAACAGAGAAGCTCGGAGCCACGCGACAAATAGAGGCTCAGTGGCGAGTACGGATCAGTCGCACGAAAAGGATTGTACGAAAGCGGAGAGGCCAGTGGCCTGGGCATTCAGCAAACGCATTCGATTCCATCGTTATTGTCCGAGTTTACCGCAATAAGTTTCCAGGATAATCTGCGCGTAGATGGAGCAGCCTAGGAGCCAGGGAGGTAGCAAGAGCGGATAATGACAGGCCCTGACTCGTTAGGTGCCCGTAGACCACGAACAAAAAGGAGTACGACCGAGCCGAAGCAACCGAGCCGAGGCAACCGCCAACCGACCGGTCGACCGACGAACAGAACGAACCAACACCGAGGATAAAAAGAAAAAGCAGGGCGCACCTGTGCGCCAGCAGTAACACTTTACTGCCTCGATGATGTAAACGTGAACGTAAATGAGAATAAGTGGCTGGACTTAAGAAAATTGCACGGTACACTGTGACCGTGCGCGTTGCGGCCGCGCTCGGTTCGTTCGCTCGTATCTCTCGCTCGCTCCACTGACCGTTGCAGTGGATGACGTTACGCGCGGATCGATTGTTTTTGTTATCGATCGATCGACGCTCCTAGTTTTCCATTTGTTCGTTTAGCACAACCGAGTTAGCGTATTCGTAGAAAGATCGACAGTTTGCTCGCGTTTAACGATCGAAAGGACAGGCGAGACGGTGGTCTTCGATTTGCAAAATCTTCGTCGCGATTTCAGGTATCTCGATGAAACTAACGTTGGTTCGCAGTATTAGCCATGGGTAATTATAGAACAAAAGCAATTCGTGCTGCGAGAAGACCGGTTGATTTTAGGTTGGTATCTTCGCGAGGCTTCGAAACAGGATAGACACGTAATACGGCGTGTCAAATTTGAATAATGTCTTGTTGCTAATATTTAACGAGCTGCCTGAGGCTGCGGTTAATTTATCGCGAGAGTATACGTTGTTATTAACAGCCTTTTAACGAGTAACAAGGGAAAGCTTCGAAAGATTTCGCAAAACATGTATTGTAACGGATAATGTAGACTAGGTTCACGATGCTTATTACGATCTTAAGTCCACGAGATTTTCATGACAATCAGATTCGTGGGTTGGTTAAACGCTTAAAGTTGCGCGTATGCGACACTCAGGACACGCATGTGCACGCGTGTATATGCCGGTCGTGCGTACCGCTCCGAGGGGCATAAACATGGCCCATTATATACACGTAAAAGCCGCATCGTCCTCGTTGTCGTTGTCGTCGTATCTCGTACGCGAAGAGAGGTGAAGTTCATTGCCTCCTCGTATGCGTGGCGTGCACTGGCCACCGCTGCATCCTCGCGCAACACGCGTTTC